>NW_010554145.1:46418-99423 GCF_000687285.1 Phaethon lepturus | reverse complement strand
CCGTGCCTCCTGCCATGTGCTGCCTGGCCCTTAACGTCTCTGCCTGGAAACACCCGCAAAGTAAGGGCGCTCTAAAATACGGGAGCTACAGCATGGTCCGTTTGCCTAGCGCTCTCCCAGTATGGCAGGTGGCAGGCCCTCCTGGGGGGGCCTAAGGTTTTTTTAGCCATAAGTGAATCGCTTACTGGGCCTTGCGGATGAGGTTGCCAGACTTAATGAAGCTAACCGTGGTGAACATACTGTGGCTGCATGAAGAAAATATGTATACTGGCTGTACCTAATGCCTCCTGCTCCTCAGCTTCTCCCCCCCGGCTTGATTTTAAATCTTTTTTTGTGAGGAAAAAATGGCTTCCTTTCTGGAGCTATTGATTTTCTATTGACTGTTGAGTTGATCCAAAACATCAGGATTGCTTTCATTTTTAACAAGACTCTTGTTTAAGTGCCTGCTTTAATTCTCTCTGCGCAGAAACTTGAGCACAGATGAGGATCTGTCATTTTAGAAAACGTGGGTTTAAATTCCATACCAGTGATGGAATTTAAATTAATATTTAATTTAATTTAATAAAATCTACTGGTACTACAATATATTTAAGGGTACTGAGCATGTTTTCATACATATAGCTCAAGAATTATTTCATTAAAATTGTTTTCCATCCAGTCCTTTTGTGTATATAACTTACGTTGTCACAGAATTATTGTTTTGATTTTTTTTTTTTCATTTCAGTTAAACATTTCTGTATCTTCCCTCATGCTTGCTTTTCCCACTCCTGCCCCTTTCCCTCTCTTGTGCCAATTTGCAGTTACTCACTGCTCGGCATCAATCCTTATCAGCAGTACAGCCTCCATTAAAAAAACCCAAACAAACAACAAGGATATAATTGAGCCTTTGTTTTTATTCAGTAATATTACCTTCATTGCAGCATCAGTTTTAAATTTTTCTTCTTTCCACTGCAGATCAAACAAAAGTTGCATCCTTTCTTTAATTAGAGTTGTGGGGTACAGAGAGAGTATGTCCAAGGACTCAAGAGTCTGAAAGCTGTTTTTTAACCAAGCTTTTCATTTTGCCAGCTTGCTACAGGGCTTAGTAAATTGGTTGTGCCTCAGGTTACTGCTTTCTGGCTTGCCTCGGTGTGTGTCCTGCATCAGCTTATATCAACTGCAAGTAAATCGGAGCAACCTAATTGTTCCCTTTGTTATGCAACATGCTTTTCTCTGCTTGGTTTGATTAAAAAATAAATAAATGCATGAACCTTCATGCAAGTTACCAGTTAGAACAAGTTTGCAAAAGCACATTGGTAGTTCATGGATACGTGTTACTTCACATTGGAATTTTCAAGGATCCATGTTAAGTGTCTTGGATTATAAAATACATTTAAAAAAATAAAATAAAAAAAAAAGTCTCAGTATTGTCAGAGAGCTTCTGATTTCACACAGCTCTGGTTCATACAAATTTAAAAGAAGGGGTGGAGGTGAGTTACTAAATATATTAAAGTACTTGCCCAAAAAGTAAAAATATTAAGAATTATATAGGAAACTTTAACTACCTTAAGCACAAAGTAGGAAGTGTGAAAGTTTCTACCTTATTAAAGCAACACAGGCATCTTTGATACTTTTGTGTTTGTGGACATTATCTGGGGCAGATAATGCTAAACTGCATATTTTTCTACTGTCCTATTCATAAATGATTAAAAAATAAATTTGTTCTTGGTATCAAAAGATGCAGATGTATGAACAAACCTTCTATGGACTAAGAATCTTTTGAGCTTAATGTCAGAAAAAATGGGATACATGAAAAAACTGTCTACTAAGAATATTTTTCAAAGTATGATCTTTCTACGAGATAAAGATAATTATGGTGGTGGTTGGGTGAAATAACTTAAGAAAACCAGCTTTGCCTAGTAGATTGTGGGAATGAAAGGAGTGCAATGTGCGTACATGAAAACATGTTTATTCATATCTTTGATTTGTATTTTTGCTATGCAGAAACGAACGAATGGAATTAGAAGAAACTCTAGACACGTGGACCCAGGTTTGTGTTGTGACTTTTTAATAGTTAAACATTAATGAAAAGAGTGAGAAAGCTGTAAGCCACCTTATCAAGTTGCATTATGAATACTATTGTAATGCACGCAACATTGAGAACTTTCTGTATTGCTGGTCATGAAGGTCTAAAACTATTGCTCTGTTTGTGATTTCAAAGATAAAAGTCAGCTGATTGTACTCCACTTTTTTCCCTTGTTTTTTTTTTAAGCAGTGCTTCAGTTCTATCTGAACAACAAAATGCCTCTGGGCTTTCTGTTAATGTGACCCACCTTACTGTACTCTGCAGTTTTAAAAGAAATAGCTAAGTGACGAAAAGCAGACAGTTGCTTATGAAGCTTAGGTTCTGATCTGTGAAGTGGTGGATATCCTCAACTCTCTTAACTGTAGTGGTGCTCAGTGCTTAGCTGTATTGGATATGGGTTGCTCTTCTAAAAGGCATAAACAGGTTGAAATTTTATGTAGAATTTCAAAGTGATTTTATTCTTTCTGTTAGTTTATAGTAGATACTTTTGTGGAATCATGGCAGCAGCAGCCCTTAAGAAAATAAAATGCTTGCTTATAGACTGTGTGCTCAAGTGGGTGAACATTTCCTCTGGAGACCCATTATGTGTCTGTATAAAATACCTAATGGTTTTCAGTGTAACTGTGTGATATTTTTAGTGCCATTTTTTACAGTAATTACATTTCTGTCCTTTATGTTTCTTGTATAGTTTAATTACTGGAGATTTGTTATTCAGATATTATTTGAAGTAAAACTAAGCTGTGGATTATTAAATATTTCTAGATGTGGACACCTGAGAGTAGTTGGAGTCAAACATTAAACAGGATGGCAGCTCTATACACCACATTACAGCCTGGCAGAGCTAAGCGCTTTTCAAAAAGTAGGAATGCTGGTTGTGCCACTAGCATTGCAGCTGCCTTGGCTCTGAAAGTCTAAATGTTGTAACTAGCTGAAGCAGACCACACCTTTCTTACTCACGTACCTTCGACATGTTTCAGAACACGTATCGTCACTTTGTTCCCTCTAGCAAAAAAAATTGCTTCATGATACTCCTAAATTGTTCTGTGTGTTGGTGACTGAAGTCATTAACACAAAATGAAAAAAAAAAAATGAGCACCCTGTAACTCTGAAAATTAATGCAGTCAGAGGGGGAAACATCAAGAATATAAATTAAATAAGGCAGAGGAGGATGAGAATTCTTCTTCCAGTTCGAACTGTTTTGAGTTCTTACCATTCAGTGGTATATGTTCCAGTGAAGTGTAGTGTGTGCTTGCAGAATAGTCCTTATGGGTCCAGGTCTTTAAATATAGCTGTCTCATGTAGACTCCTAAAAGGTTAAGTAATACGGTTTTGAGAACCTTTTGAGTATACTGGTGGTTTTATTTGCTGTTGAAGTCCAATAGAAGTATTTACATGATCTTTATATACAAGGATACCTGAAAATTAGTGTTTATTGAAGACTAAGTACCATTCAAATCACTTGAGTCGTTGAATTAAACGGATGTTTAAGCTGTATGAAACCAATGCCTAAAATATAGTTCTGCGTCCCCTCCATTTACCTAGACAGAACAGTTGTTTGCGTTGCTGGGGTAGTTTTATTGAGTCAAGTTCTTGGTCACTGTTATGTTTTTGAAAGGCAGTAGTAATGCAGCACATTTGCATTATGTTTAGGTCCCTTTATCAGAGATATTGTTGCAGAAGACTGTCTTACAGAATTGCTTCTGACATTATAACTTTTTTTAATTAAATATAAAAAAGATATTACATAGTAACATGCTCCATATGTATACTTAGTTTTCAAAAGTGAGCTTTTTTTATTTGCATTTTGTCAGCATACCCATTCTGAGTCCTGCTGTAACTTGGTGGAGGTAAGTTCTAAAGACAAGAATGTCTTTGGTAAACTCCTGGCATCTCTTTTGCATATTCTAAGTTAATATTGCCCATCAGATTGCACATTGCCTTGAGAGACAGCAGATGCTATCCAGAGAGAAGTGCTTGTATCAGATCAGTTATTTCACGCATATGTTACTGAATTGATCCGAAGGGTTTTTGAAGGAGGCTGGCGTGTAAATCTCTGGAAATCCTAGCACCATGGCGCTCTTTTTGCTGAGAGAAGTAGTGAAAGTCGGAGATAACCTTTCAATCTTAATGTGCTGTCCCTTTTTTAAAAAAAAAAAAATTGCTGCCCAGACTGGTTTGTCTTTAGGAGGTTTAATATGCTGCCGCTACCTGTGTTACATGTTATGGTGCTGAAGCATGGGTAGTAGTTTAGGAAAGCAGGCATTTGCTGTGAATCAGTAACAGGCACCTGCAGTGTCTAAATTTGATGGATTTTGATATCAGGAGTAAATACAATTATTTTGGGCTGCAACTATTTTAGCACAAACTTTTCAACATCATGTTCCATCTTGTCTCTTTCAGTTGTCTGTCTTTGGCTATTTTAGTAAAGAATAATGAATGCAGGAGGCATAGCATAGTCAAGCTGATGTGTTGTGCTTCTCTTTTTATGCTTGTTAGAGCCAAATTCAACTTTTACTGACACAGCTTAGCCCTGAATGGAAAAATCATTTGAGTTTGATAAGAAGTACTGTGAGTAGAAGGATGGTCTAAACAAAACTATGTGAGGATACTGGATTAAAATCTCTCTTGTCTTCTGCTGGTAAAGCTCTTTGATGGAGGAACCTATCTAGCTGAAGTACCCCAAAAGCAATAAGTTGTTCATGGCTGTTTAATTTGTTTTTCTTTGAAGTTTGGTTAAAAGTTTTAACAGTGAAGAGTTTCCTCCTCGAGATTTGCTTTGTACTGAATAAGAGGGGTAGAAGGAAAAGTGATTAATGGATGATGAGGCAGAGAAATTCCTGGGAAATGAAATAGTCATAAGAAATCTGTGCAGAAACTGTACAAGTGAAGAACAAATGGGAAAGCAAAAGAAAGTATGACTTTCTTTTCTTTATGCTGTGCGCTATGACTTCAGCCTGTGGTCTGGTTGCCAATAGCTTCCTGAATTGGTCCATCTACTAAGTTTTGGGGGAGACAGGTTTTAGATAACCTTTCTTTGGACTTAAGCAGCAGATAATAAAAGCCACTGAGGGAATGAACTTGCCAATGCATCTGCTAAAGCCAGGAAAAATTTGGTCTAGAGTTTGCATTTTACTGTAGAAAATGTGATTCTGCTTAAATGTATTTGAGAAGTGATTAGATGGGTGTCAGTTTTCCCCTAGAATGGGCATATGGAGTGATAATTATATAACATTTTTTTCCTTGTATAAGGAAACTAATGAAAAATTTTGTGCACGTTGTCATGGTTTAACCCCAGCTGGCAACTAAGCACCACACAGCTGCTCACTCAGTCCCCCCATGGCAGGATCGGGGAGAGAATCAAATGAGTACAAGTGAGAACACTTGTGGGTTGAGTTCAAGACAGTTTAATAGGTAAAGAAAAATCTGTGCGCACAAGCAAAGCAGAGTAAGGAATTAGTTCACTAGTTCCCATCAACGGGCAGATGTTCAGCCATCTCCAGGAAAGCAGGGCTCTGTCATGTGTAACGGTTACTTGGGAAGACAAATGCCATCCCTCCAAACATCCCTCCCACCTTCCGTCTTCTTCCCCCAGCTTTATATTGTAAGCGTGACACCATACGGTCTGGGATATCCCTCTGGGCAGTTGGGGTCAGCTGTCCCAGCCGTGCCCCCTCCCAGCTTCTTGTGCACCCTCAGCCTACTCGCTGGTGGGACAGGGTGAGGAGCAGAAAGGCCTTGACCCTGTGTAAGCACTGCTCAGACATAGCTAAAACATCCCTGTGTTACCAGCAATGTTTTCAGCCCAAATCCAAAACATAGTCCCATACTAGGTACTATGAAGAAAACTACCTCTATCCCAGCCAAAACCAGCAAGCATGTGAATTGCGCTATTGACTTAAATGAGAAATGAACCATTCATATGTATATTCAGAAGCATAAATTAAGGCTTTGTATGTTTTCTTGAGAAGGTTGATGTAGAAATACTTTTGTATGTATTTTAATAAGAGTAAAAATGATTTTATTTTTCTTTCTCGGCTATTGGAATAATACAGTGTATGTTTGCTATCTTTTTATTTTTTAATGATATAAAGAGTCTAAATGTGATAGATTCACAGCTTGGTGTTTTTAAAACTAGCTTTACGCTAAACACTTCTGCTAATACAAACATGGGAACTTTAATCTCTAAAAGTGTGAAAGTATATTTTGTATCAGAAGGATGAACTTGGTAAAAATAGAACACTAGAAGCCTTATATTCAAGATTCATTGCAGATTAAACTAAAAATCTGATCTGTGAAAGAATGTCACTGAGCATGTTCCTGACTTCTTAAATAGCTGATTTCTTTATAAGCATGGATTAAAGCTTAGAAAAAGTCAGTTCTGAACTGAGGGACAGAACCAACAGGTCTTTTCACTTCAAAGAAAGTAAAATATTTTTTTGGGGGGACACACAATATTAACAAGTAACGTGTGCAGTGCAATAGCTTGGGCAAAGCTATTTTTCAGCCTGGGAGTTCAAAGTTCAAATACTAATTTTAAAAAGAGGTATTTGTATTTCTGGTTGGCGTCTAGTCCATACTTTCTTTGTGAAGCAATCCTGTAATATTGATTTTACACAGATTATAGAGAAAAAGATCTGAACAGAATAACTGGGTTTATAGTCTGAAGTACATACATTAAAAAAATCTGTGCGAAAAGTACAGCATTGGAGATATGTTTATATCATTAGACATAGTGGGAAATGAACTACTGTGTGCATTGTATTTTATTGAAATCGGATTGTAGAACCTTTTAACTAGGTTGTGACATTGTTATATGTGTTTGATTACTAAGCAGTGAAACAATATTCAGATGTTTGTGTATTGTGGTAATGACTGCATCTTGTCTTCATATTAAGAAATAGGGGATAGTCTAATACTGGCAGTTTAATTTTCCTTTTCAGTTAAGAATGAGGTATATTAGGCTGTGAGATATTTCAACAAATTCTGACATAGCATGCTCAGTGATATGCAAGTCTAATTCTGATTTCCATTTCAGTGCCACTCCAACCATATGCCCAGCCAAAAGCAAAATCTGGCCTAAATTCAAATGCTGGGGTATCCCAACCTGCAGATAATTCTTTGCCACGTATGTACTTGTTATAGATAAAACTACTCTCTTTACCTGAGAGTCTTTTTTTGTCTCATGAACTATCAAGGCAAGTCCTTGGTAATCCTGATTGACTGTTGTCTTTCTCGTTCAGCCCAGTATAGAGAATATAGAGAATTCCATGGATAAGAAAAAATAACCTTCTGCAACACATAGCCCAGTGCTGAAACACTGGCATTCAGGAATTTATTTCTCCTATTTCAGCAATGGGGCAGCTACCTGTGATTCTGGCTGGATCTCTGGTGGCCTATTAGTAACTGACTGTCAATAACATTGTTATTGACATTATTATGAGAACAAGAATTTATCTTGGTTTTAAGCCACAGAAAAAGATCTTCCAAAATTAAAAAGGCAGTATTAAACAAGCTCCCAGTGACTGACATCACTAATAGTATCTCCTTATTATGACTATCTTCTTCAAGATGGATTGGATCAAGGTAGCATTTTTTTCCTTTAGTACGGAGTTTCTGTGTACAGAATCAACAAATACGTTGATGGGTGTTTTTTCTGAGCCATTTGATAGTGTTATTTAACTATTTTTCCTGTCAATAAAATGTAGGAGTGAATAGCAACCCCCTTTTAATAGTTCTTGTCTTTCCTTTCAGGTGAAGTAGAGTAAACCATTACAGGCCACTTGTTTCTGCATCTTCTCTCAGGAGCTTGCTCAGAGTCCCACAGGCTTATTTCTTTCTCTCTTAAATATCTATGTGAAGCTTCGGGGGGAGTTGATGTGACAGCGTGGACTGAAGTACTAGTGTATACCGAAGACATTATTTTCAGCTTTAGAACATTCACACTGAACATAACCATGGCTTTTAACAGCTGGTCAAAATGAATGTATGCATGAAGGAGTAGCTGACTGTAAATTAAACTGGGGAAAGCCTGAAGGAATAGTAGAGAAAGAGAAATATCTCACAAAACTTCCTCTAGTGAGTGACAGCTGGCTGAACATGAGCCAGCCGTGTAGCCAGGTGTAGCTTCCTGGCCTGTATCAGAAATAGTGTGGCCAGCAGGAGTAGGGAAGTGATCGTGCCCCTGTACTCGGCACTGGTGAGGCCGCACCTCGAATACCGTGTTCAGTTTTGGGCCCCTCACTACAAGAAGGACATGGAGGTGCTGGAGCGTGTCCAAAAAAGGGCAACGAAGCTGGTGAGGGGTCTAGAGAAGAAGTCTTACGAGGAGCGGCTGAGGGAACTGGGGTTTAGTCTGGAGAAGAGGAGGCTGAGGGGGAGACCTTATCGCTCTCTACAACTACCTGAAATGGTGTAGTGGTGAGGTGGGTGTTGATCTCTTCTCCCAAGTAACTAGCGATAGAATGAGAGGAAATGGCCTCAAGCTGTGCAAGGGGAGGTTTAGATTAGATATTAGAAATGTCTTCACCGAGAGAGTGGTCAAACATTGGAACAGGCTGCCCAGGGAGGTGGTGGAGTCACCATCACTGGAAGTGTTCAAAAAACTTGTGGACGTGTCACTTTAGGACGTGGTTTAGGGAGCATGGTGGTGTTGGGTTGATGGTTGTTGGGCTTGATGACCTTGAAGGTCTTTTCCAACCTTAATGGTTCTGTGATTCTGATTCTGTGAGTTTGTTGTTTGACAACTTTGAGGTCTTTCCCACTGCTTACTGGAATGGGATAACCTAATAAGGTTCATAGTAGTAAAACATCCATTGCATCCTGTAACTAACCAGGAGACTTGGAGACTTGCTGCATGCAGACTAACCAGAATGGTCTCATTTATGTCCTTTTGATTTAATTTCTGCAATTTCCTATTATAGATAAAAATGGAGCTCACAGCTTAAAATAGGCAGCCTATGTGGCTTAAAAAAAAGGAAAAAAAAAAAGAGAAAAGTTACTATTTTAGAGTCTTGATGGAACTCAAATGTCTACTTCTTTTGAGAGTAAAGTGTGTCTAATAATAATCATAATAAAGTATATATAGTTTTGCGTGCTTTCCCTAGACATAATTTTGTAATGTTTGTGGAGCATTAGAATTGCGTAGTAGCTAAAGACTTCTCTACATGGTAATGTATTAAGCTACAGAACAGAAAATGAGCTTTGATTATACGTGTGTGTATATACATAAAACACATGTGCTTAACTTGTGGGGGGAGTTTATTGGATTTTCCCTACACAGCATCTAAACACCTTGTTCAAGGTGCATATGAAGTATATAGTCCATGTCTCTAGGAATCTCTGTGAACCAGGTAAATCACAGGTAAGAACTGGTTTAACAGGGCAGCTAGGAGCGTGCTTGCTGCAAAAGGAAGACTCCTGAGCAGGATAGAGGCAATACTGCTTGCTGATGTGCTGTATAATTCTGAATGTTCTGGAGTTCTTCAAGGACTTGGATTGCAGCTGTAACCTGACCAGCCCTTAGTATTGATAGATGTGTTTTGACATGTTTCCATCATATGGCTGGAACAGTGTTGAGACCAGAGTCAGTGAATTTCTTTGGGGTCACCATGTTCTCATGAGCAGCTAATGAGACAGCTTCTTCCAGGTGGACCTTAGCAACAGTGAATTCAGGGATACACTGAATTGTGTAACCTAATTTGTGAGATCAAATTAATTTATCTCATGTGTTTATTAAAAATATGTATTAGGATCAGGATCTTTGCTTTTTTTACTACAACACTAATGCTGTGTGCTGAGCTATTGTTGCTTCCCAAAATAATGAATTCATCTTTGTTGTGATACAAGAAAGAACATGTCTAATGTTTTGCACCAAGAAAATTTCCACTAATGCATTTCTGGAAGGCAAAGCAAAGTTCTGTCTTCCAATGAAGCATTTCAAATGCAGTTTAATGATTTTTATTTGGGTTGTTATATTTTAAATTAAAATTATTTTTACATTCCTGTTGGGGAGAGGTATTTTGAAAGGTGCCTGTCCCTTTGGCATCTCAGCAGTGAGCTAACATTCAGAGAAGAACATAGCCTTTAGCCTTTTCTTTTAATTAAACATCAGAAGACCCAGATGCCAAAGGGTGAAATATATTTATTTTGTCAAACTCTTTCATCCTTGTCTGGTTGGATTGCAAGATTAGTTTGTAGTTGAGTAATTTAGGCTCTTTTGTCTTACTGCATGTGTTTTTGAGACTGTCTCTATCTTGAGCAACTAACATTTTTATTTTTCTCTTAGAGAAATAATGGTGTTTAATACATGCTGAGCATGTATTAGCATATTCTTTAAAGTGAGGTGGGTTGAAAATCATACAGTATTTTTCTCTTCTGAATAAAAACACTCAGCATGGACTGTTCTAAGCAAAATGTCACTGTTTACAGATGACTACAAGGGAGTTGGCAAGCAGAAAAAAGGTAAAAGCAGACAAAATGGGTATACAAGTATGATGAATAAAACAAAAAATATACTATTTTGTGTTTTACACACAAAACTTTAAAAATTTTAAATATTTATTTAAAAAAAAAAAGAAGAAGAAGAAGCCATGTGCAGGAATCATAAGGCCCAAAGTTGCCTTTAGTTACCATGGCAAGTAGAAGGGAATTGCATAGTAGTTTGCTAAAGTCTATTAGGACTATAAATCTCTTATTCATCTTCAAGAGGAGTATTGCATTTACTCATCTATTTTCATATCTGATTTTAATCTTCAGGGTACTGTCATTCTCAGAAGGCAAAACAAAGATAATAAGGCAATGAATGATTAAAAATAGTCAAAAGTTACTGAATTTAACAGTACGCTAAGGCATATGGTTTCTTTTTTTGTGGCTCACTCATTTAACCAAATCAGTATTTGATCACTACTTCAAAGTAATTCTCACACAAAGAATTTGGGAAACATTGTAAAACTCAATGGAGCCATCCCATGGGAGAAAAAAGACTGCTGAAAATTCACAGAAGAGAAGCGCCCAGAACTGCCTCTGCCTCTGCCTGAGGAAGGTTTTACAGCTTGGTAGAAGAGGCCAGAGGCAAGAGCCTGAGAAACTGATGCAGCTTTTCAGGAGAGTTTTTAATCTGCGCACCTCTTTGAGCTTCCCAGAGAAGAGAACAATGAGGCTGAGCTAGGCTGCAGGCCAAGCTAGCCCAGGATTTCTTCTTCAACAGTAGCCAATTAAATGGATGCTTAAGGATAGAATATGGGGTAAGATGTTGTGGTACTTTCCCCAGTACCCTGTGCTTTTGTTTCTTAGCTCTTAGTTTTTCTTCTGTGTATTTTCATTACCACTTTTTGAGCCAGTCTAAAATCTTGGCATTCACAAAAGCCTTTAACTGTTACTTTCGTGATTAGGTGTGTGCATAAAGTACTTCTTTTGTTTGTTTTAAACCTGCTGCCTATTACTTTGACACCTCCTATTTTTTGAATGAAGAAAGTGAATAATAAATGAAGACATAACGAATACTGTTCCCTGGTCACTGTCTCTATGCCACTCATGAGTTCTTCCTGTCATATCCCCTCCAGTTATCTCTCTTCTAGCCTGAAAAGCTATTATCTGCCTAATTCTTCTGATAGAGAAGATTTTCTGTATGTGTGACCGTCTTGTTGGCTTGTCTGCATACTTCTAGTGCCAGTCAGTCTTTCTAGTTCTGTGGTCTGTTCCAAGAAATTTCTTAGCATCGGTACACAGCAGAATTAGATTGTGATCTTAAAGAACTTATTTTAAAGAATACTTAGCAATTACACCGAGATCTGTTGTCTATATGATGGTAGCTGTTTTAGAGCCCATCATCATGTATTCAATCCATGTGTTACTTTGTGTCTGTTAAGTTTCGATCTTGCATGAAGTTATGTCCAAATGACCTCTAAAGATTCCTCCAGCCCACATTATTCTGTGATTTGTAATCCTATTGTACAGGCACTTCAGTTCATGAAATCATCCTCCAATTATTTGCGAGTAGTGTTCTTTTTAAAGAAATAATTTTGCACCTTCTACAAGACTTAATCCACTTTTATTCCCATTTCAATACTGCGTATTAATTTTTTGAATAACACAAGTCTCAAGCATGGATTCCTTTGGGTGATCCTTTTGGAAACCACCTTCTGTTTGGAAAAAAAATTACTGCTTCAAACTTCTACTTCCTGTCCTTTTGCTGCTTATTGATGTGGGAGGAACTTTGCTTTTCATATTGTGAAAACTGGAAGAGAGCCTCATAGTAAGTGATGTGAAAATTATTTTGCTAATCCATATTAATGTATAATCTTGATCCTCATGTTCATTTTATACTTCAAAGACCTCTAAACAATGTCCCCAATTTTCCTTTAAAAAGTATTTGTAGTCTTCACATTACATTTATCCATATATTTTCAAATTTTGTTTTTATAGTAGGCGTTACCAGTCTGCCTCGTACAAACATCAAATATCCATGTTGAGGTATCTACTGATTACCACTGAATTGCTTTAAAACATTGCTTTCACACTTAACCTCCTCTTTCTATGGTACTGAGAGTCTTTTAAGAAATAGGTTGCAGATCACAATGGAACAACTTAGTAATTTAATCATAGAATCATGGAATCTTTGGGTTGGCAGGGACCTCCACGGCCATCTAGTCCAACCGCCCTGCAGTGAGCAGGGACATCTTCAACTAGACCAGGTTGCTCAGAGCCCCGTCCAACCTGACCTGGAATGTTGGCAGGGATGGGGCATCTACCACCTCTTTGGGCAACCTGTTCCAGGGTTTTACCACCAATACTCAGTCTTCCCAAATAGTGACAGTATAAAAATTGATCTTACTGATTTTTCAGAATCAATTCATTCAACCCAGTTGTTTTAACCTTTTGATGTGGTTTATCCAGGAAAAAAGGTAAGGTACCTTTATAAGGGATCTGGAGAAAGCACTAGAAAGCACTTAGGTTCAGCCCTCATTGCTGTTCTTGCTGATCTGCAAATAAATAGAAGATATGTTCAGTCTTGCATTTTTCGTAACTCATTTCTTAAGCTCTAGTGTGTAACAGGGAATTAAATAGTAACTTCATTATCTGATACCTTGAAAATGTGCCTCAGTTACACTAACATTAGAAGTTATTCTTTAACCAGCCCATTTGGAATAGGAGATGTGGGGAGAGGAGAGAGCATGAGGCACAATGTCTTTTAGTTCAGATGAAAAAGCAGCATGTTTGCTGTTCTTGGATTTTTTTTTTTTTCCTTAATTGGGTTTGACAGCAACAAATTGCGTAAAATATGATACGACATGAACTGCATGTATGGTTCACAGCTTTCCTTCCAGAATAACATCTCATCTCTGGCAGTAGCAGTCTTCTTGCAACTAGCAGGGATCATTTTAGTACAGTGGAATTCACTTAATGCCACTACATCTTCTACAATTTAAAGGCGTTTTGGTTTTCTGTAAGACCCTACAGGTTGCCCTATAGTTTTCTCCCTCCTCCCTTTTTTGCTTGGTCGTGGAGAGAAAAGAGGATAAATAAGGAATAAAGACTTAGCTAGCAAAGAGCATGAGACTTAATGATGGAGGCTTAAATCTCTGACTGCTCTTGTGCATTGTGTGCTGGTTTTGTTTTTTGTCTGTTTCTGGTGGTATTGATTTAAATCCTGTAACGGTACATCGTTCTGCACATGGCTCAGGCATCTGAGAAACATCGAACGATGAACTAAGCTCAGAGGGCTGATGCTGGGGTTAAAGTGCATAAGGGGTATTCTGTGTCAGGGCAGTATTTTTGGGAGAAAGAACCAACTCTGGGTGCTCTGCTGGTGTCAGTTTGATCTCTGGAGTTTCTTTGATGTAACTACAGGCTGCTGCCACAAGGTGTGGTGTGTTTTCCCACCCAGGTGTTCCCTCACTGCCTTTTCCTCTGAATCTGATCATCATCTGGTCACAGAGCTGAGTCACTTTAAGGAGATAAGGGAAAACTGGTCATGGGAGGTGGTAGTGGCAATGGGGAAGTAAGTGATTTTCTTTCTGATTGGGTTGCTGAACCAGCTCAGTCCTGAGGCTGCACAGTTAGCGGGGGTGCGACAGAATACACTCATCCTGGGTTAGATGGAACATCAACTCCTATCCTTTATTGCTTTCAGGTATGGTTTATGTCCTAACCAATTACCCACTGTTTGCTGGAGCATAGAATCCACATTCAGACTGAAAACAGAAAATAAAAGGAGAACCTTCACTATTGGGAAGATGAATATATGAGGGTTTGGGGGGGGGGGTGGAGAAAAAGGTTTTAAGATGGAGCCTGGTTAGTGTAGCAGGATTGACATCTTGATAGGGGACTGGGATGGATTCTTATCTTTATTGCCTGTGATAATTGACCAGTAACATCTTGATTCTGCAACAAAGATCAAGTGATCATGGATGGTATTATTGTATGTTTTAATTTTTATCTTTAAAACTACACCCTTTTACTGCTTATTATTTATTCATTATGTGATCTATCTTCAAGGACTTATTTATATGTAAACAAAGAACATTAAGCTATTTAATTTTTTTAAACAATTTAAAAAACTTGTACTAAAAATTGAATATAGTTTTCTTTAATAATAAGGGAGAGAGTTTGCAGGAACTTCAGTGCATCAGACTAGTACATAATTTTTGACATGCCAATATTGCTAGAAAAGAAAGGGTAACTTCTAAATGAAGAGAGTGAGATCAGATAATATGTAAGATTATATATACATTTTTATACTTGGTGGATACGTAAAACAGTCTGAATGTCTGTGTTTAGGTATGTCAGCTGAATGAGGCTAGGGATACTACAGATTCATTGAAAAGCTGGAGATATCACAAAATACTATGCCTTTTGGATTTCTTAGAAGTTATTTTCAGAGATTGACAATGCTCAAATGTGTGAAGTATGCAGCATAAAACCAAAATAAAATATATAATATTTAGGGATAAATGGTAACAGTGAAATACACACTCATCCTTTTGTACTATTATAACACAACTATTTTGTAATGAAAGCAAGCTTTGTTCTCTTTTCCCAAAGAAAATGAGTTATTTGCTGTAACGTACAAACCAGAAATCAGTAGACGTGCTTTTTGAAAGCAGGTTTGTTTCAGCTAAAGCAACAGTGTCTTTTCATTGCTTAATATAATGCCATATTTCTTGGCAACATGCATCTACATATGCTTCCATGCAAAGAAGTACTATATCAACCTGACATTTTTTTTGCATATAGGTTAAGAACTGTCAGTTAAGAAGTAAAAGAGGTATCTGTCATAATAGGGGTAGAGGCCACAGAAAAGAAAAATTGCTTGAAGAGGAATATCACAAGAGTGTTTAACTTAATGCGACATAATCCTTCAGCTTTTTATGAAGAGGATGCGTCCAGGCAAGATTATTCTGTCATTTGCTGGAACCTGCCTGATTTGCCGTGCATCAGCCACTTCCCCTTCATGTTATGTAAAAATTTAAAACTCCTCTCTTGCCAGAGAAGTTATTTCTTGTAAGTAGCAGAAATGGAGAGTAAGGTCTTTTATCTTAGAGGTGCTGTTAGTCAATACTGAGGACAAAAGGAGTTGCATGAAAGATAATTTATTTTTCATTTTTGCAATGCTTGATGAATAAAATCTCAGCACGTTTTCAGCAATGCATATTTTAAAATTTTGTTTAAGACCTGTGAAAGATTTTAGGTGGCCTAGGTGTGCATTTTCATGGGTTATATTGTGCACAGTTACCATCTTGCTGTTCATGACTTATTTTAGTGTACAGTATCTGTACGCTGAAGTGTGCAATGTAGTCAGCAGGATGACTAATTCCACTTGTGCCGAATAGACTTGTTGAAAGGTAGGGCTGCCTCCTGACATGCCATGCTTTCAGGCACACTGCAGGTGAGATGTGACTGTCATGTTCTTACTGCAGTATATTTATTTTTTAGAAAGAACAAAGTTTATGTTTGTTTATACTTAATTGACCAAGTCTTTTAAAAATTATTCAGTCTGTGAATGCTCAACAACAGAAAAATGCCTAGTTCCTGTACAAGACTCATGACATTTCACTGTATTAAATTCAGTTTCCAAAGTGGGGCTCTTGTTCTCAAGCCTTTTTCCTCTTACTGCTTGCTGCAGCATCATCCCTGGGCAGGCAGAAGGTAGTATTAAAAATACAGCTCAAAGTAATTACTTCTTGGAAGATAAAAATCCATTATTCCACAGATTTGTCCCTGTTTTTCAGAGCCTTTTGCTGAACATAATCCACTACTGTCTGGGACACACCTTCGTAGCTCATTTATAATATCTGCCCAATGTAAGTTGTTAGTTCCTCAGGGCAGGTACTTGTTTGAACAAATACACATTTTATAATGCCATGCCTGTCTATGGTACCACATTAAAAGATGTAATGATTAATGGTGGTTAATTTTCATACCTTGTGCTTTTATAAAAAGCAGCACCTTGTGTACCACACTTTTAAATGCATATACCAAAACTCCAGTTTGCTCATTTTTAAAGAAAATAATAAAGCTCCCTAGTTTTGAGGCAACATTGTTTTTAAAATTTATATCCCCAATTCACCCACTAGACTACATTGAAATGATGAGATTTCATTACTTTGTCAAAACAAATGAAAATTGTATTTTTGAAACCTGATTATTGTTTATTCATATAGTCAGACATTTAGCACTCAGCCACTTCTAATGTTTGTTCAAAGTCCTGAGATTCTTCTCGATCTAGACAATTCCAAAATCCCTTACTCTTACAAAGATAGCTGCCTATGTTAATGCAAGTGAAGACTAGTTGCCTGAATAAGCATTTGAAGTTAAAATTGTACAAAACAAGAGAGCTTGTCCTTAACACTTGTTTGGAGGAAGACACACTATGAAATGGAAACCAAGATCTGTTGGTGAAATAAAAATAGTTTTCACTCTAATTTAGCACAAAATGTATGTGGCTGTGACCATTATAAAGTCAGTGACTTTCCTAGCTCTCTTCTGCTTTCTTTCAGTGCAGTCTTGGTGAGAGCCCTCTTTGAGAGAGAACAAACTGCAGACAAAAAGTTTTAAACGCTGTCTACCTGGTTTTGAGTATAAAAAGATGATGATGTTGGAATTGCACGTGAAATTTCTATTATTTTAAACATCCTTTCTTGCATTTGCAATCCACTGTTATCCATCTAGGACATGTCCAGGTTTTCTAAATTAATGTGCTAAATAATAAAAAAAAAAATTTTAAAAATTGACAAGTGGGGCAGGAGCTAGTGGCACTTGATCTTTCTAGTACTTGGTACTTGACTTTCTGAAAATGGGGTCCTTTATTGCTGCAGTTAGAGATGGGTGTACAAAAACAACTGTCTATTTTAAGAGAAGACTGATTGTTTGAATGATGCCTAGGACAGCTTCTGAAAATGTTTGCTGGGCAAACAGGGATGGGTTGCATTTGTATGTCAATAGATTCCTTCCGCAGTGTACTTAACTGATTTTCAGATTGCTTTTGCTCTGTTGTAACATTTTGTTCCCTGCCTTCCCAAAATCTTCACAGTTTCTTTTCCTTCTGTTCTGTTGTGAGAAAAAAAAAAGACATTTAAACCTGAGGAGTGAGTTGTGAGTTGAGCAGAACCACCCTTAAGGGCATGAGAGACAAATGGTCATCTAAATAGTGATAGGTTCATTCCTTTCCCAAAAGGCAGCCCTTATGACTTTCTCCTCTTAATTTTAAAAACATGGCTGTTCTGCAGTGCCTGTTTTTTCTTGCACAGAGGCAAGCTTCCAGATTCCTTAAAATGAATGTCACAATGTGTCAAATGTCCCTGCTTAGGAGTTAAGTAAGAAAATGCCTTCTGTTGCAGTTATTTTTCTAAATAAAAATTCAATTCTGAAACTTCAGTTTGGATTCTGAATTGTGAAATTGCTTATTTTTCATCAAAATAAAGGCTAGCTGTATTTATAGGAGCACTAAGCTGAGTATTGGCCTTGACTCAGAAGACTTGAAAACCTAAAGCTGCTACTGAGAGGGGACAGTCCGCCTCAGTGAGTGTCCATGTTCCCATGCTGCTAATTTTACTAATGCTGCTCATATTGTAACTAAGCATAAAGTGAGAGTTATCCTCAAATACCTTTGCTGAAAAAAAAGCATTTGAGCTACATCGAATACTGATGTTCAGAGCAGGGGAAGATGTCCATTTGTCTAAGCGTTGTTCTTTCTGCAAAACATACTACTGTAATGTAAAAAAAAAAAAAAGTGTAGAAATATTTCAAGAGTCACATAATTTAAAAAATGCAGCCATGTAAATAACACAACTAGATTTGTTTATTTTCCTTGTTAATGGACTCCTGCTATGATCTGCGACATAGTTCCAAGTTTTGCATGGATCTTATCTGGAAAATGGAGATACAGCTACTTATCAGGGGGCTTTTTGCTAATGATCAGGTCTACAAAACCTGAAGAAGCAAAATGACTTCCTGAGCTGTGGTGTTTTTCTGTTTCTGAAAACAAATTGTTGATCAGACTGTTAGCAGACAGATTTTTTCCTCCCACACGTCTTCATTTTAATTGATGGTTGACCATTTTTGCAGAAGTGTCTGCCAAGAATACAGCTTACATATGCAGCACTAAAGAGAAATGGTGGAAAAATTGAGTCTTTGAATGATTATAGAAGATTTGACAGATAGTAAAGGACTAGAGGGAACCCTGAGTGCTTTAAGAAGGTTTTTAAGGAGGTACAATGGTAGGAACCATCGTTGAGGGAGGACAATCACAGAAAGCAAGGCTAGGACTATAAGAAAAAATGAATTTCTTCAGTAGATTTATTTGTCCTGTATGATGGCAGTCTTTAAATCTTCTGTTTCTGTGGAAGAGAAATGTGAATGTTTATCAGATGTGGTTTGGAGTACATTACAGATTTGTCATCTGAATTATGAGATAGTGAAGATTTTTGCTCCTGCTGGTGCTTGAGAGTTCTTTTTCTCTTTCTCTTTATGGAAGAAAGCCCTGTCAGGGTAGCTCTACTTATATACCTATATAAGCAGAAGCTTAACCAGTTGGTTGAGTAAGGCTCATGGTATGTTTTAAATGTTTTAATAATCAACCTTCTGAAGTTTTTTGACTGAAAATTGAGTGAAGCAGCAAACGCAGGGGTTGTGGTTAGTCATATGACAAATATTGAGACTTTATTGAACACTAGTCAAAGACAACACAGCTGAAGACAAGTGAAATATTCAAAGCTGATTCTTAGGCACTGTCAGCATTTCAGTCATCTTGCCTGAATGTAAGGCTTATAAACAATACCTAAAATTAGAACTTTTAATTATGATGACATACAAAAATAATGACTTAAGACTGGGAGAATTAAAATTTCAATTAAAATATCTTCTTTGAGGTATTTCTGTGTAGGTATTCATTGTATTCATTTTGTCCAATAGTAATTATTTAAATCATTGCCACTCTGAAGAGTGCACTTAAAAGACTGTGCTGGCATGTTCCACTTACATGATTAATTTGTGTCATAAGTACTTGACCTAAAAGTAAAAAGAACCCAACCTGTTTTCTTTCGTGTCATTAATAGACGGCCCCAGAAACTGAAATGTGTATTTTTGTAAGAGATTACATAGTGTTGCTTTTCTTGTGTCTCCTCACCAGCTGAGAAGTCCTTCTAGACAAGTGTTGCCTTTGGCAGTATCTGTGCAAAGCTATTGAATTCCACTTGTTGTGAAGATAGATGACGCTGATTAGGAATTGAGAAGCAGCTGTCTTGATAAAATGCAGGAGGGGAGAATCCAGTTTACTCTTGATTCTGCAACAAAATCATTAGGAACAGGAATTTTAAACACTGAGGCTAGCAGAGCTAATTTGAAGAACATACAGAGAATTCCTAAGGACTTTGTTTTCATATAGTCTCTGCTCAGAATAGAACTTCCCTTTTATTAGCTTTTAATAATATTAGTGTTGGACCAAGGTGTTGCCAAAGAATGTGACAAAGCTAATATTTTTTTGTCATGGATGCTCAGATTGTGCGTATAACTGTCCACCTGCTCTTCACACTGCTGTCCTTATCAACCTATCTGTTTTCCTCTTTTGTAGCTCCTTGTTATTTTATTATCTCCAGTTATTCTCCTTGGTCTGAAACCTTGACGATCTAACTTTACTTACCCTGGTGTAAATACTAATTCTGGATTTCACAGAATCATAGAATCATGGCATCTTTAGGTTGGAAGGGACCTTTTAAGGTCATCTAGCCCAACCCCCACTGCAATGAGCAGGGACTTTCTTCACTTTCATTTAAACACCAAGTTTCCTTTGCCTATGTGTCTTTAGTTTGTGCTGTTAAAATGATTCATGACGCTGTGGGTCGCTGTTCAGACAGTCCAATGAGACAATGAGATACTGCCATGGGTTACTTTGCCCTCATTTCCTAGTTGGACGCTGAAGGTGGCTGGGGATGGCTCTGAGATTTGAGATGGAGTACTTCTTCTGGTCTTTGCTATGGAAGGCTTACCAGTCACTAAATCTTAGTCTGTTCCTCAGCAGAGCTACATTCCCTGTTTTTGTAGCTACAGAAATGTAAACCAAAAAGGGTTAAAGCAAGTTCAGAGTGTCTAAACAGACACCTAAAACACTCTTTTGATGACAGAAAGGACAGAATTAGTGAGACTTCATGTCATTTCCTATAGGAAAGGCAAATGTCATTGCGTTAAGGTTCTGGAAACATTGCGTTGTGGTGTTGTCAGATAGTCTAAAATTCTGTTTCAGATTCAAAGCTTCATGAAGTCAGGAGGCTTTCTTCCATGACACTAGTGGTTTTTGGATCAGGTTATAAACATTTGGTGAATAGGCTGTATTTTCCCTAGAGAAAAAGAAAGTCTTCCTTCAAGACTTATATTAACTATGAATGGATGTTCAATGCAGACAAAGCTGTTTTACGTCTTTGTGCTAGTAGTATATAGTATACCCACAAATTCATCTTTGAACGTTAGTTTCCTATAATCTGTCATTATTCTGTATGTTAAAGTGATCCCTGCCCAGAATGTAAACCACGTACTGCGTTGCTTCGAAATAACAGATGCTGGAATCAGTTTTGACAGATAGAGGTCATCATAGGGCATGCATTATGCATATTGTTAGCAAAAAAAAACCAAAACATTTTTGAATGTCTGCATGAAACTGTGAGGGTCATTCAGTGCTGTTCATAAATGCAGAGCAGCTGTAAGAAATACAAGTAGTTTTATATGTTCACATTTCATATGTAATGGGTATTCTGACATTATGTGCTATGTTAATTGTAAAATGTAACCTTCTTCCTTGACTCACAACTGTGAGATTAAATACTGAAATGCGTGGTATGGTTTATGAAAGGTTTTGTTTTTCTATAGTGTAGCCAAATTGGTACTTTGCAAACCCTGACTTTAGCATGCTTTCAGCTTTTCTCATGAGCTATGATTTAGATCGTCAATTTGTGTTAGGTCTGTGACCCAGAGCTTGGCTATGAAGACTTTTCTAGGAATCTGGGGGTTTTCCTGGTTTTCAAGTGAAGTAAATTTCAGCTGCTTATTGGTGGAATAACTGGGTCAGTTTGCTTTTTGAATTCAAGGTTGGAAACTGCTGGGCTGGTTTTGCATCTTTAAATTAGGAAGTTTCCTGACAAAAGCTTTCAGTAGTGTGGAGATCTGACCTCATGGAAGGGGTTTTTGCTATTAATTATAACAAAGCATAGCTGAAATCCTGACCTTGTCCTTTGTGTTGGAATTTTACCTGCTTTTAAACATACTCATGAATAACATTTTTGTGCCAGATGTGTTTCCAGAGGTTTTCTGCAGTTGTTGGATACTCTAGGTACTGCAGCCATGTATACTGCAATGGCAATGTCTCTAATGCTTATCATATTTCACATTTTAGTCATTAATGCATAATGTTTCTATATGTTTTCTATCACAAATAATCCATAATTACACTTAAAACACTGCAGGTTTCTGTAACATACTGCTTTTTCTTGTCTGCATTGTTATATTACAGCAAGTACTCAGGATTCGTAATGAGTATATTTGTGATGAATCCATGTGCCAGTTAAGAATGGAATTCTGAGGTAGACAAGGAAAACATTCTAGATCTTGTCTGTCTGAACTTCAGTAAAGCAGTTGATGTACTGCCTCAGAGGAATTGGTCTGTTATGAGAAAAGGCTGAAAGAACTCGGCTCATTTAGCCTAGCAAAATGAAGGTTAAAAGGGGTATGATTGCTCTCTAATAACTATATCATGAAAGTAAATGCAGACAAGGAAAGGAACTATTCAGACTGCCTCCAGATGGGTATATGTTGGCCATGAACTAATTTACACTGAGAAGTAGAAGATTCTAAATGCTCAGAAAAAGTTCCAAATTGAACGGTAGGAACAAAGAAATTAGTTTTAGCATAAGCTTGCTAAACAGCTGAACGATTGTATGAGCTGTTTCTTGTGTTGATGATGGATAGGACGGGATCCGTCACACCCCAGTGTACTATGTATAGGTTAGGAGGCGAAGGGCTGACCAGGTTCTGTCCAATTAAATGTACACCATCTCAGTGTTAATCTGCTAAACTTTTTCTGAGTTACTCATTATCAAACCTGTAATTATACGGTGAAAAGAAAGTTGAGTATTCTGTTTGGAGCTCTTTGACTCTTAACAGCAATTTATTAACTTTTCTGTATCCCATTTATTTCTCTGGGCTTAATGGTGATATAAGGGAAGTTCTGTGAGAAGAACATTTATTCATAGAAAAAGAACTATTTCAGTATAGTGTGTGCTTGTTTCTGATTGATTGGTTCAAATATTTCATTTTGTCTTTTGTTCCTGGAAAAACTGATTTAAAAAAAAAGTTTCTGATTGATTGGTTCAAATATTTCATTTAGTCTTTTGTTCCTGGAAAAACTGATCTAAAAAAAACCGTTTAAAATCATGTAACAGGGACAGGTCCTTTTGATGATATTTTCATGCAATGAGTAAACACATTAGTTGCACATTCACTGTTTTTATAGCCTTGATCATATAGGCTGTCTGCATGTCTGGTATTGCTGATATTGAAATGAATACGTTCTCTATGACTCAGACAATCCTGTTGTTGGAGAGTGAATTTACTTTCAGTTGTTGTACTTTGAGGTACAAAGTACTTTTCAGAATCTGAGTCAAATCTAATGCGTGCTTAAATAATTGGCACTGGAAAATATTCTCCCTTGTTTATACATGCATCTCTGATCAGTAGTCCTGAAGATAGCACACTATCATTACTAAAGTGGGTATATGAAAGTAATACAGTAATTAATGAAATCACAATGTTCTTATGTATTATTGCAATGTATGGGAATCCTAGCCATGTATCCCTGTTACTCCAGATGCTGGCTTATGTAGGTCTGGTGACAGTGCGTATACATCGCGCTAGGCAGTGTGCATTCATAACAAAGACAATGCCGAGCACAAAGAACTCCTAAGTAGACCAAAGACAACAATGGGATGAAAGTAGGTAGTAAAATTACAGTAGAAGAATAAGATTTATCGGTCACCATAGTAGAGAGCAGCTGTAGCACATCAACGCTGTAGTTGTCACAGTTTCTGTAGGCATTATGGCAAAGAAGTTTTAAGAAGGGATCTGAAGCAAGATAATGAACTCTGTTAAGACTAAGACTCTAATCCGAAAGCCTATTTAAATGAATAGGATTATTTCTGGTGATGTCAAGAGGTGTTAGATCAAATCTTCCAACATCTTATCTGCCAAGGGAATTTTATAATCAAAATTGCTGTAGGATTTTACAGAATTAAGCGTATTGAATTATACACAAGTATTCTAGGCATGATATGTTTTAACATGATTAATTCTTTTACGTTTTGAATAATTCTGCTAGTTGACACAGCACGATTTTTTTTCCCACGTTCTCTTGGCCTGGTTTTCAGAGATGCCAATAATCATAATTACCAGTGAATTAGAAATAAGACATTCTACATGTGTTTATAATTAATTATTTCAGCAGTGTAGTATCTTTAAAAAAACAATGCGGGATTTCCACTGAAAAGTGCGTGAGAGTATTTCTTCATCTTCTGATGAGATCAATGCAAAGGTGGTACTTTAAGTGTATTGTAACTGCACACTAAACATGTGATAAAATACATCACCCAATACAGTGTTTCATAACATCAAAGATTTTTTGTGCATTTGTTTGACTTCCAAGGATGTCTCTGAGCTGAGTGTGTGCTTACACTTTGTTTACACATATGCAGAGCTATCATGTATATTGTGATGAGGGAATTTCCTTGAATTAGGACCAACTTGTCAACTTCGAGTAGACACTTGTATGCAGCATTGCTTCTATTTGTCATGCAATAGGTGCAACATTTGTTGATGCTGAATTAGTATTTGAAAGAGTAACAGCCTTCAACTGAGGAAAAAAGTATAGTATTTGCCGAAGTGGAATAATGGCTTACTAATAATTAGGTGCTCATTTTAAGTATGCCAGATAACTTGAAGAAATAGCAAAAGTTATGGTGTCATTTGGGTTGAGTAACGTAAGAGCTGGTATTATTTTGCTTAGCGTTTCGTCAGCGCTTTGGATTAGTTTTTATTCTTAAATACAGAGATTAGTACTTATTGAAAGTGATCTCTTTCATGTTTCATACAATTTAGAGGAGATAATGGATATTTGTGTTTCTTGCCACTTAAATTACAGTAGTGATCTTGCAACAGAAATAGGTCTCTTGTAGACCTGCTGATCTTTTGCTGTTAGAATTAAGTTAATCATGACTTTCTAGCAAGAAATGGGTTAAATATGGCAGCCCAGCTACCTTGACTTTACATGCTTTCAGGCTTATTTGTATTTATTAATATACATTCTTACAAAATGTTACTTAGCAAAAAAATTTCTGGTTAAGATTATAGATGGATATGCCCACTTAATTGTAGCAATTTTAAACATCCCATGTGCAGTTAAAAACAGGGAAATCATTATATAAAGTTTTATTTAAAGATAGAGGGAGAGTAATTAAAAATATATCTGTTCCTTTAAAATTCTGCTTTCCTTGGCAGTATAAGGAGTGGGGGGGAAAAAAAAAGCTTTTCTAAAAGCTTTTAAGTCTTTACTATGTTTGTTATAGAGTGGTGGTACTTCACTTGATTTCTAGTATTTTTATAATATCGCAGCGCGCTCTTTTAGTGCAATACACTAGCTGTCCGTAATGCTCTGTGTGGTGTTGTTTGTTTTTTTTTTTTTTTAAATGCCATTATAATTATAAGAACATTGAGTTACAGTACCCACAGTTTTTTCTTCTGGCTGAAATCCCGCCCCTGTTTGATAAATGCTTATTGAGGGCTCTTGAACTGTAGTTATAAACGTGATTTAGTTCTTTGTGCAGGCAGAGAGACTTATCTTTGTCAAAAACATTTTGTGTCTCAAGAAGTGGATTTCTCCCTTTAAAAAAAAAAACAACAACCAACTTAAATCACAGATCAGCTGTCTAGATGCAGCCAGGTTTGATATGGAAGGACTAGTGTGCAGCTGGAGTTCTTGTCTTGAAAATGAAACCTTAAATTCATCCAGGCTTTGCTACGTGTATCCAAAAATACTGTCAAAATCTGAAAATTTAAAAAAACAACAAAAAAATCTTATGAGAAGCCTAAAAGATTGTCATCCTTACTTTCTTGGACATGTTTACATCAGCAGTAGGCTTTTTGGTAGTACTGATCTAAAGCTGATGAGGTTATCCGTATTGGTGTCTTCAATACATTGTTCATCGCAATTTTTGCCTTGAACTACAAAGCCTTAATATTTGAACATTTATGCAGAGCCTTCCATGCACGTGTAGAGGAAAGAGCCTCCATAGACATGAAATAAACTCTACCCCAAGAAGAAGGGAGGACAAAGATCTTTTTTCAAAGTCGTGCTTTTCTGTTAGGTTGTACATGGTATAGTACTAAGGCATTGCCTTAATGCCTTAGTCAGGTACCTACTAAAGACAAATATATGCTGACTTACGTTTTTTTTGTTTCTTTTTGTTTGTTTGTTTTATTTGTTCAGGTTTACCAAAAATGCAAGTCATTCGAAACTACAGTGGAATACCACAGCCGGCGACACAAGATGGTCCACCGTTACATATCCAGGTTGGGGACACTGTTGAACTAATTAAAGGAGATGCACATAGCTTATTTTGGCAGGTATTGTATCATTTAGCAAATGGCTATATTCCATTAGTCCCAGATATCAAATTCTTATTGATATATTGCTCTTGTAACTTTTTTCCTTTTTGAACAACAAAAGAATATCTTCGTGTTTTACCCAAAATAAATGTCTAATACAATGATTTTTACTTTTAAAGTGACAGTAGTTCCTATATTGTGTGAAGCTTCATTCTTCCAGCCTTAGAGTAAAAGTCCTACTGAATAAATCTGAAAGACCATGGCATTAGTAGCAATCCTTCTAGTGAAATTATAAGAGTTAAGGTGAGCATTTTGGCACATAAAAGTCCTGTAAATTTTCAGTCACTGCTGCTCTAACATAGTAGAACCAAAAACTGTATTGGCAAAACCCAGTTATGAATATTAGATTTATAGGGGAGGGAAACAGCTCTGCAAAACAGAACCACACCTAAACTTCTTGATGACCTCTCAAGTCAGTAAAGGACAGGGGTTTTTTTATGTACATGGGAAAAGTGTATTCTGTTGGTGGCAAAATTCAGTATCATGATTCACATCACTACTACTGCTACTGAAATTTCTTTTTAATTGGAAACTATAAACTGGTTTAAAATGCTGTCTTGCATTTGCTTTAAAGATAAATGCATTAAAGCATGTCTCATTTTTCTTGATTATTTTCTTAATAGTTCATACTAGAATCCTGGGTACTACTGATATTACTGCATAAATGGAAATAGAGCTAAATAGACGAACTTTCAGGATATTAATAGAACAACAGCTGGGAAGCAACTGTCATTGTCTTGAATTGTTTTTCCTATGTTTGTCTTCATGATTTTCTTTCTTCTTTGAGGGTACAATAAGTTAATGAATAAAATTATAAAAATTGCTCACTCTGTCGCATGAGTTGGGTCATACTTTTTTTTTTTTTTTACTGGCTTCAGTTAGGATTAAGTCTTCTACAAACTTTTCAGGATTGAATCGGTTCCTATGCCACCACATCACCCTGAACAACATTTAACTGGGGGAAGTAATAAACAATAGAGTTGCTTTGTCTATTAAAAAGTATGTAAATAACTGTAAACCGCCCCCCGCAACTAACCAAAACCAAATCCAACAAACAAACAAACCAACCCTCCCCCAAAACCCCTTAAACCTGTTATTTAGCAGACCATAGATATTTCACATCACTAAAAATAATTTTTTTCAAATGTTGGTTGGCAGATTTTGGCCTATATAGTTTTATATGTAGGTCTAGGTTCTGCAATGTCTTGAGTTCTGATCCAGAGAAGCATTTAAGCACGCACTTGATTTGGGACTGGCTAGAAGGTAATCATCTGACTAATACAATTAGTACAAGCCAGAACTATTGGCACCTTGTGGGACTGATTCTATTACCATGTTCATATATATCCGTTAACTCAATCTACTGGAATTTGTCTTAGATGTTATTTGTACCTATTGTGCCAAAGAATTTAGCTAAAATCTTTCTGTGTTTAACTATCAGAAACTGGGAAGTGTATGAGCCTTTTCCCCCAGAAGCCTTAGTAATAGATTTGAATCTTAATGGAAATTGTCATCTCCATTAGCATCATTCAGGAAATTTCTTTTTTTTTCTCACAAGCTGTCTTGTCACAGACTGCTTAATACAGATTTTCCTAAGTCTTGTAATGACATCTGCATTTTAAAATGCATATTAAGAAAAAAAAAACCCTGCAAAACACAATTTTTATTAAAATATGTAAGTTTTATTCAAGAAGTGTTTTAGACTAATTTACAGCTGACCTGCAAGACTAATGTTAGAATGGATTTTTAAGTCAACTGTCCCTCAGTTTAGAATTTCAAGTGCTTGTAATACACTTAAACCACCCATACTTGTCTAATTTTTTCATTCTTTACAGTACATCAAATAAACACCACAAGTTACTAAGCAATGCTTAAGCTATAGCTTAAGTGTGATCAAATGTATTTTGATAGACATTAAAATTCTGGTAAGTTAATGTTTGAATGTTCAAATAGCAATTTATGTGGTAAGTTCTGTAGTAATTCAATACCATACGGTCTACCTGTTACGCAGGCTGGAAAACAGAAGTGTGGGGTTTTTTCTTTATGAAACAGCAAATGCTTTTCTGAGAGGCAAACTGTGCAATCACAAAGAAGATAAAGTGGCTGGGATAAACACTTCTGAATTCCATGAATTTGCTTTCTGCCTCTTTGCAAGTATCATCCAAAACCTAAGCTTTCTTCAAAGAGAATGTGTAATATAGGGGGATTGATACTGATTGGGGGGATTGACTTTGCTCAGTCAAGGTGCAAGACTAGAAGACCCATGCTGCTTGCCTAGCTGGTGCCCGGCTGACATCACTTGCAGAATGAAATAAGAAAAGGAAGAGGAGCTGGGCTTGCGGAGAGAGCAGAAGACTCTGTGTTTTATATGGAAATTTCAGACCCCTTAACCAGCGCACTCTTAGTTGTTTCAGCTGTAGTAGTGCAGCTTTGAAGTAGTCAGATTTTTATTATAGATGTGCATATTTCTCTCCTCTTCTGAGTTTGGTTTGAGTAAAATTGGTATCTGTTTAACCTGAAGGTACGCTTTCAGGGGTGCCGCAATGCCTACCATAAGATATAACGTAATTCTAGTTTCACAGGTTTGCATTGCAATTACCTGCCATCCTCAGGCAATCATGTTTCTCAAGTATGCCAAAAGAATACAGATATTTCCTAGTCTGATTCTTTCCTTTTTCAAAACCAGCTTTTCTTTGATGCAGATTAAACCCATATCAAGTAATAGCTATTACAGATGTACTTTCTAATGCTTCAGTAGTTAGTGGTCCTGCTGTAAACAGCCAAAAGGCATTCAGTATATTGTAAATATACTTACGGCATAAAATGGAAACATTGGGGAGGCAGCACTATATAAACGCCATTTTTTCTCCTTTTGGTTTGTAATTCGGTTTGTACTTTTTTTATCTGTCTCCTTCCTCTCTTCACCACACTGCAGTAAACAAAACTAAAACGAGTGAAGGACATGATAATTTATAAATTTTAGCTATCCTGGAGTTCTAGTTCTTTGCATGTCCAATGAAGTTAATGGTTATTTCATAGCTAAGTAACAGGGAGCAGTCTGGAAATTTAGAGCAAATGTGTCAAATGGCTTCAGAAAGTCTCCCTCCTTAAAACAGGTACAAGGGTTTTGAGTCAGCCTCTAGTCTTGCTGAGACCATCATTGACAGCAATGGACTGAAGGGCGTCATTGGCCCTTATATATATGAATATGTATACACACATACACATACATGTAATAAATATTTTAATATATATTATAGTAATTTAGAAATACACTGTAATAGTATATACATCTTAAAACTAGTTCTGTCCAGTCCTTTTGCTTCTGCTTTTACAATGACCATACGCCATTATAGGTCAGTGTTCAAGGGAAATGCTTACTCATCAAACAATAAGCAATTAGCAAGCAGGAAACATAAAATAGAAAGAAATGATTAGTAGAAGTGAAGTATGGTGGCGTAAGAATTTTGCTGTTATTAATGAGTTGATGGATAGATCTTAAAGTTTGAAATCATCATCTGACAACAGGTCATGGTTTTGTGTATGGGCGGTACCAAGCCTTGATGGATTTAGCTAGGATTTCTAAAGTAAACAAAATAACCCAGTCTCCTAAGGACATTATAAAGTTATTCAAATGAGCTCATTATTGACAGAGCATTTAAAAGTGAGTTGTTTTCTTCAGCAATGTGTAGTAAATCAAACTCAGTTCTGTTTAAGGATTTGCTTTTTTTAACTACAAAGGCAGCTGCAGTTGTCGCGTGTGAAGTTTGTTTTCAGAAAACAAGCTTTGCTTGTCTCAGTGCTTGTTACATTCATGGTATTGCTCAAAAAGCAAAGGCAAAGTTTTGTGCTGGTCACAGTACTTGGGGCCATTTTGTGTGATGAGAGTCTGTCCATGTGATTTCTCTACTGCTGCTTTCACTTTGGTCTTGGTGTACTGTTGATAGAACACATACTTCGCTTGTAGCCTCTCAGCCCAACAAAGTGACGCATCTGTGTCCCACAGGTGCACAAACAGCATCTTCCAACAAGTGGTGACATTTAAGAAAATTGTAGGATCGTTGCCTGGGCAGAGGGCATTTCTTAATGCTGTACCTCTCATGTAAGTCAGTCCACTGCTGATGTAGTTTCTCACCACTTCATTTCAATGAATGTTCAGTGTCCTCCAGATGATTTATTTTTTGCTGCAAGTGCCATTGACTTGTTACCTACAGAATACTTAAAGTGCACATTTATGTTACAATACAGTCTATGGCTTGCAGTTCAGTTTCTTCATTGTACATGTATATATGTTGTAATGTCTGCATTGTGATAAGGATTTAGCTAGTGTGGACCACAGCTAATCCTCATGATCTTTGCTGCTCTGCTGAGATTTTAATTTGCGGTTCATATTCACTGTGTACTGCTAGCGGTATCTAAGCTAGGTAATGTAATGCTGGTATACATCATATTTTTCCATGGTCTGGTCTTTCCGTACATGCTACAGTTTCTTCAGTGGAGGTAATGTGGCTTTTTTTTTTTTAATTTATTTTTACTTGAGGTCATAGAACAGCACAGTTTGGTATAATTCAGTGCATATTGAAATATTTTAATGCCTGCAAATGAAAGCTGGCTTTCATTCTAGATTTCAGGGGGTGTAGATACATTTCTGGAAAAACAATAGACTTAATCCTGTAGGTATCCAGACTGTATTTCTGACTTGCAGGATGAAGCACTATAAACATTATGAAACACTATTGAACATTTGAAATTATGTCCCTTTTTTCACTTTCGAAAGGTAACATAGGGGTCTGTCCCTGAGCTCATCAAATTTTAATCCTTGGGTGCTTTCTAGTTTTTGTGGACATATGTTGCATGATGTGTCATCTTGTCCAGCTTCTTTTGCTTTATATAAATACTTCTCATAAATAGCAATGGCGTGTGGGCACATACAAAACTAATTTCAATTGTGCTCCTCCAAATGCTTTTTCTCATTAATATATTTTATTCAGTGGCTGGTCTTATTGACTGTGATATCACTTGCTATTCAGATAAGATTAATAGTGTAAGTATCACTTAGATGGGAGACTGTGTCAGAGCTCTGCTTATAAGTTAAGTCTGTACTTCAGAGGGTTTCACGTTTCGGAAGTAAATAGAATATATGGGTACAAAGGATAACCTGTATTCAAGCAGACAGGGGGAAATAGGGCAAGCGGAACACAGATTCAGATCTGTGAGACTGTCAGTTGTTTGCACAGAGTTCTTTGTTTAATATCATCGCTATTCAGCATATTATAACTTAAATACAGCTTAATTGCTTTTCTTTCTCCTCTGCCGCCTCTGCACTTCTCTGTATATTTGGTAAAGATGGCAGTCACTGGGGTTATGATCTGTGTTTGGTAAATTGCATAATAATCTCCCTAGGAAAATGACGCACTCATTTATTGTGCTTAGGATATCACAATCAAAGAATGCTTTAATTTTTTCATAAACCGTTGTTAATTTTTGCTTTTACATTCAGCTCCATCCTGTTTGAAAGTGCTGAATTCTGTTTTGTGTGGAGATGTTACAGAACAATTACACATTTAGTGTTACAGAAACAAAATGAACTAAAACCCCCCAAAAATTCCATGTCTGTTTCTGAAGCATTTTTTCCCCTTGTAAATTTTGTTGCAGGTATGTCAGAAAAAAATAAATATAATTTTCAAGATTACAGTGCTTGTAAAGTACTCACTTTTATCTCATTGCCAAGTGCTGATAGTATGTTATGTTTACAATCAGTATATTAAATTTAATGGAGGTTAGGCATTTATGTTCTTTTAAAAATCTGTTCAGGTGTATCAGCTATAATTATTACTTAATTCCATAAATTTTAAGGAAAAAAACAACAAAAAACCCCACACAACTGTTGAGTAACTCTTCATTAGAACAGCATTTTATTTTAAAGACTCTTTGGTATACTCTTATTGTACTAAATCCCTGTGCATGTATTATTATTTACTATTAATCACCATTATATCTCAAAAATGGAAAATTTTGGGGTTTTTTTGTAGGGCAGAAATCTAACAACAGGAGAACTTGGATTCTTCCCAAGTGATGCAGTAAAGCCTAGCCCATGTGTAAGTACAATTGTTTCATTCTGTTTGTCATCTTACAGAAAAACTGCCTGGTTGATGCCATCACTTTATTAATCTTACCTTACGAAAAAAATACTGTTTCTAGTTCCTTTGTGTTTTCCTGGTATGTTCAATATTGCTTAAAATAGAGCATTCTAATACTTCTTGTTGTCGTACGTAGATAGGGCATGTCAAGAAAACATCTTCGAGAAGCAGATTTAACTTCTGGGAATATTAATAAATTGAACTGTCTAAATAGTTTCCAGAATATAGAACAAACACACTTTATGTGAAAGTGTACTTTCTTCCTTCCCCAGCAGTCAGGTAAGAATGCTGTGGTTCTAATCCATTCACCAGTCACTTTGGGTTAGAGAGAGGGATTACACCAGAGTAAAACTAATAGAAAACTTTGAATTCAGACTACTCGATAAATTTTCTGCTCTTTGTAGGTTCTTCCCTGCCTTTATTTTACACAAGGGTGTTCTCAATGTAGAAAAGTTCAGGACAACAGTAAGAAAATTTGTTTTATAATATGTACTCAAGAGTTTTGTATACAGATGTGATGATGTATTAATATACTGTATGCTTGTTCCTTCATTCTCTGCCCTCTGTAACATTGTGCACCAGATTACTGTGTCCCTTTGAGATTAATTGGTGTAAACCCATAAAACCAGTGATGAATGATATTCCTTCCTTTGCTTTAAGACAGCTTCTTTTAAGTTGATTCACAACAGTTTGACTTTATTAATAGAATTGCTTTCATTACAGCAATCAAGATATACCACTTAAATGGTTTATAAGTAGGTGGAATCAGCTGTTAGCGGCTGCATTTTGATATGCCTTTAGGGCTTGTATTGCGCCTTATTTTCTAAAACAAATTTACATGTGCTCCTAAAGAATATAAATTCATTAGTATACCTTGAGACATCCTTAGTACCCTGTATTTTCAGAATTTTCTTTGAAGAGGGATGCACAGAATACAAGGTGTGTTAGATTGTGCAAGAGAACAGATCTGGAATAAAGATGAAAATGTTACATGAACTTAGCTTTCTTCCCTCCACCCCTTGCTTATTGTAGAAGTTCTGGATTTCCTGTGCCATGGTGTCACTGACCTGGGCAGAGGCAGTACCTGCTATGTATTGGCCTTAGGTTCTGGGAGCCACCCAGTCAGTCATTGTACTCTATCATTGACAGCAACTGTGGCAACATTTTAGGAACTGCCAGTATACTTTAAAGCAGAAGGAAGTGGGATATCCAAAGTTAGGAAAAACGCTGCTGGGGTATTGTGAAGATTGCTTTCTAGTGATAAAGCTTTCTGCTAAATTTAAAATATACTATTTACAGGAGTATTGAAAATAATACAGTTTTACAGCATGAATAAATATTATTCATGAAATGTTACCAACTGGTGTCATGATAAGAACAAAAAGATAAATTGATACTTCATCCCCGTTAACATGGAAGGATGAAATATAAACATCTTACTATGATAAATGATGCAGTTAAGGTTACAGAAACATCAATCAGGTTTTAAACATGCTATAACTTTTACTGTTATTAAGTCTAATAGTCTTTACAACCAGCTGATATAAAAATGCCCAGAAACAGCATAAAATACATACATCAAAAGACTTTAGGAATGAATATTGAATGAAAAACTGCTGAGCTCCAGAATATCTGTATTCCACACTTTTTACAGATGTACCTATAAACATTTTTTTTTCTTCTTTGCAATAAGTAATATATGTCAGCAGACATTTTCTGCACCATATGAGTAATGCCTGGTTTTCCTTAGCTTTCCTCCAGTTTTCTCATTTTTGTAGAGACACTGGACACAGCACAGTATGAGCCAAGAGCTTCTGGAATAACATTTGATTTTACTCTGTTTCATGACAATGAACAACACTTGTTTTATATTTATATATAAATACATGTATCTATCTGTCCATTCAAAAATAACGAAAAGGACTACTCATCTATTGTTTAACTGCTCTGGAGGGTGGCTTAAACCATCTCTGAATTTTCATATCCTGTCCAACATAGTAGAACTACTTGACAAATTAAGAATTTTCTTTTTAAACTATTCTTTCTTCTCCTGCAGCTGATAGAATGCATGTTATTTAATTAGTCCTGTGGGGAGTACAATCAAAAAATCCTTAAAGGTGCGATTCTTCTGTAGATGAAACGCATAACTGCAATGTCTTGCAGCATGTAAAGACTCTGTAAGTGCCTAGTTGGCCTTGAAATGTCTCATTTGGTTGCTTGACTAAAACATTTATTGTAGGAATTCTTTGTCAGCATATTTATAATCTATTAACTTTTTTGCAAGTCTCACCATTAGAGGCAGAAGTGCCTGAGTAACACCATCAGTAGCTGTAGGGGTATGAAGTGCCGCTGCTGCTGCCAGCGGTAGCACCTGGCTGTGCTAGGCCCCCCACACTTGAAAGGGGTTTGCATACCACCAGCACTACAAATCCTGCTGTTTGAGAGCCCTTTGTCTGCACTTTTTGGGAGTAATGCATGTTTCCTTTTTGTCTCTCCAGAACTAGACTAACTTAATGATTGTTTTAACACCTGGATAGATTTAGTGTTTTGCAAGCTGAACATGGGACCCTGGTTTTATCACAGAGAACTTTAATGTGTTCCACACTAGTTTCTGCTTTGTTAATCAGAAAAAAATGTGAGTTTTGGGCTGTCCTGTAAGATTCAGAATTTTATCATAAAAATCTTGTATTGAGAGGCATTGGAGTAAGTAGTTATGTATTTAGTTTGAGTGACCATTATGTCAAAGACAGTAAGCAGAGTTTTGTGAACTCTGCAAATTTTGGTTCATGGAAATGAATCTTAACAGTGCAGGGATGGAAGTTGCATCTTGGGTAAATTTAAAGTTAGCCAAAACCCTATCCTTTCACAAAAACCTGGACAGTTTTGTTTACTTCTGTGGAGAAAGAGAAGTTAGGAGACATACTAATTTAATTCCTAATCTTTTTTGAAAACTTTGTCAATAAGAAAATGTTCTGGAGTTAACTAAGAATATACTTAGCCAGTGTTTTCAGTGAAGCGTTTGGAGTAAGTGCATTATGTAACTCTAGTATTGAGGCTTCTTAGCATGAAGGTGAGAGCCTTAAAATGGTGAAATGATAACAATTCTTACATGTTTCAATAATTTAGTACTTTTGCATTCCACTAACTGTGCTTTTTTTGAGGAGGTTGCAAGATAATATGTTACCAACACAAATGGTTGTAAATATTATATTCCTCGGTACATTCCCTCAACTCAGGCCATCTGCTGCCTTCTGGTTTACAATATCCTGGTTCAATAATTGCTTTGTAGCTTCCTATTCTACTTTTTTCCATTCAAAAGCTGCCTGTTACTACCTCAGCAATACTGCTAGAATATACCATAGCATTTTGAACAGGTTAACACAAAAATTTTGCATTACTTGACTCTTGCAACTTTAGCTGCGCAATACTCTGATTAAATATGCGGGGAGCTGGGGTTTTTGTGGTAGTTGTATTTGGTGTTGTGTTGGTTTTTTTGTTTTGTTTGTTGTTTCTTTTAAAAAAATATTTATTTATTTATCTGTGGGTTGTTGTTGTCGTTGTTGTCGTCCCATCACTGGAGTTTGTTTCAAGGCCAGGTCTAGAGACTTGATAGAGATCTCTGTTGATACCTGAGGTCAGATTAATGGGAGTTGTAATTGATTTCAATTTCAATTAATTTAAGTTTGTAGGCCTGTATAATAATATTTCCTAAACTGAGCTGTGTTTGGAAGTCTCTGTTGAAGATATTCCATATATCATATATAAAAAAAAGTGTGAGAAGAATGTTACTGTAATTTTTCCCTGTTAGATTCCAGAAAATAATAAAACATTCTTTGTTTTACTGGAAGAAAAAAAAGAAATAATTTGCTTATCTAAGAATATATGACAGTAGGTTATAAGTCTGCAGGATGTATACTAAGCTTCCACAAAAGTCAATTTTTCAGCACTTTGCAAGTTTCACACAAGAAGTAGTGAGTACAAGAGTAGGGTAATACTGAAGTATCATGCGCCAATGGGACATTGTCAAGATGAAATGGGGATTGCTATACGCTGCATCTTGTGCAGGTATAAACATTACCTATGCATATGTTTATGTATATGTATGACATCCATTTTGCAAACTGATTGTAGTTTGCTTGTTTTTTTAAATTGAACTTGAGAATCAAATTCTATGCTTATAAAAATCCAGTATAAGGGTTAACCAAGTGAAATACAAAGGTATGAATGATGTCATGCAGTACAATCTATGGATTATCTGCAACTCTCTCGGAAGATGATGTACTCTTTCTAAGCCATACAATCCTGAAAACATTCTAACAGTTTTATTAAGAAAAAAAAACCTGTCACAGCAGCAAAGAGTTAAAATATTCTGTACTACTTTCATAATGGTATGGTCCTTTGTTGTAACTTCCTTCAAAAGAAAATAGACGTGTGGGCTAATTAGATCACCTGTTTCTTTTAACTTGTTTCATCTGGATATTGACAATTAGATCAACACTATCTAATTTGTGTTTATTAGGAAAAAAATCTAGATCCTCATTCTCTTGTATCTTTTCATGTCCTAGGTTCCTAAACCAGTAGACTACTCTTCACACCTGTGGTGAGTCCCTCTCTAGTCTTACCAAAATCTCTTTGAAAGAAGCAGTTATAGAAAGACAACTGTGTTTATTACAATTTAATTTATATTGGTTTAACCTTTCTAGGCTTCTGAAGAAGGCATTGTGTAATGGTTTGGGAAAGCAACACCATGCATTGCCTGAAAGCATTTCTGATGTAATAAAGTGCTTTATGATTTTGACATTTTGTTTACAAGGCTGTAGCTGTGCAGCCTTAGTCCCAGAGGTCTGAAATAGAATAATAAGAGAAGAATATAATATGAAGGTGTGCAAGTACACTTTACATGTTAAATGAGTAAAGAGAAGGAATAATGTTAAATACATCTTGTCTCATGAATAATTCTGCATTTCCTTTAAAAAAACCCACAACAAACCAAACCAACAAACAAAAACCACTGTAGAGACATAAAAGGACGGTGTATCAAAATTGGAATGCTGCTGGTCCGGGGCTTAATCACAGAATCATTAAGGTTGGAAAGGACCTTTAAGATCATCAAGTCCAACCATCAGTCCAACACCACTGTGCCCACTAAACCATGTCCTGAAATGTGTGTGTGAACTCTTTACTGGAATTCAGCTCACTTCTCGAAAAAACATGATGATTCTGAGAGAACAGAAGGAGCATAATTTGTGTTCTTTCACTGATTTTATGCTTTGCCATTTAGACATGAGTTCTGATTTCCTCTAGTTTGCCACAAGTGAAATCGGAATCAGATCTAAACAAATATTGATTTTTTTAAATAACAAGGCATATAGAATATTTAATATATAAAATTGGTATTTTAAATTAAATTCTAACATTTGCTCTATTTATAATTTTGTTAGAAGAACGCATATAATTGGGATCTGTCTTTATCTTCTAAGAATTTGTAATACTTAACTGAAAAATGACTTTATGCTAAAACTTGCTGTAAGAAGTCATATATTTTGTGATAAATTTCAACATGCATGTTCCCCAGTGTGTTTTATGAAGTAACTATTTTTTTATTCAAAGCTCCATTCTAATTGGTACTGATGTATTAGTATGAAATTTTACATAGTAGTGGTCTGTGATGTTGACTACATTTAGACTACTTTCTAAAATGGTAAAATAAGCATAATTTCCCTGGAAGGTAGGTCACTTTACTCAATTAACAGTCTAACCTCTAGTATTGCAAATAAATTCCTGCTAACAGCCTCTCATGAAGTCTCGCCCAAACCAGCAAGGCAGAGCAAGGGCACAAATGTACTTATGCAGTGAGGCTGCAGAATCAGTGACTTACTTGTCTTATCTTTCAATTCTTAGCATCAGCTCTTTCCAATTTGGACGTACTAGGCTGCATTTTTTTCTTTTTTTCTTCTGGATGTTTAGTCTACCCTTTACACTTCAGCCTTTAGAGGTTATGAATAATTATGAAACCAAATAAAATACTGTATTTGTAGAAGTATCAAATTTTTGCATAGGTCTTTTTTTGACCTAATATACTACTGATGGCTGATTCTGCATTCTGTTAAGATAAATCCCACTAGAACTCAGGGAGGTTCAAAGGTTCTGGACCACTTTTTTTATTGCTTCACTTGCAACACATGATTCAGGAAAACATTTTGTTTTATGAGCTCTTCAAGCCAGTAGTGATTCAGCTAAGGCTCAGGTTTGAGTACTTTCCTTTAACAGGCTTTGGATTCAACATGTGCACAAGCACTTTCCTAATTAAGAATTTCCCCCCCGCATTGTGGAATTTTTTCATGCTTTATTCTTCATTCAAAGATCTGGAAGTGGTATTCAGTTGCAACTGAATATTTTTAGGTCCCTATCATATGCAGAATATTGGGACTCTGCATTGCATATTTGATAGATCTTTCTTTGTAGCTTTGAAAAAATCATAGGCAATTTTTATTGTTCTCTGTTGCAGGTTTGCAGGAGCAATGGAAAGATTGCAAGCAGAGAGTGAACTTATCAACAGAGTAAATAGCACTTACCTGGTGCGGCACAGGACCAAAGAGTCAGGAGAATATGCAATTAGTATTAAGTAAGTGGAATAAGATCTCCTATGGCAAATTTAACTATTCTCATTTATGTCTAGATAATATTTGAAATCAATAAGGAAAATAAAAACCTGTATCAATTTGTATAATCATACACAGCCTTTTAAGAGAATCAATGTAGGGAAACTGAAGCTGTTCACAAAAATACCCAGGATTTGCAGTAGGAAGGTAGCAATGGTTTTACAAGGCTGGTGCAGCAAACAGGTCTACAAAAATGATGGTCTAGTATATCACGTAAGAGTAAGTAAGTGTTTGGAGTGTAGTGTGATCTGCTTCTCTGAAATGAGTAAGAATGTTTTATTGACTTCAGTGAGAACTTGTCAAAGCCCTTTGCATCTCAGACGTTTCAATAAAATGTGGGTTCATAAATTCCGTGGATGCAAATTATTGTGAGGGTCTTGTTTGCTTTCATGTTGTTTATCAACATGAGTATAAAAGTAAGAAATATATGGGAAATCCCAGTTAGAATGAGCAGTTAGTTGTGACTTTCTGAATACACTTTACCTCTTCAGCTGTACTTTAATAAATATATTTGGTTTATTAGATGTCAACTTTGTTTTGGCACAGATATACATTTTGTCTTAAGAATTTATTCGTGTGGTGTTATTGGGGCATGCCCTCAGGTAACTATTGATTGTGTCTGATTAAAAACACATTTATATTCATAAGTTATTCATTGCCCACAGGTACAATAATGAAGTGAAACACATCAAGATTTTAACAAGAGATGGCTTTTTCCACATTGCAGAAAACAGAAAATTTAAAAATTTAATGGTAAGCATTGAGTAGGTTTTTAACAATGTGCCATTTTCTATGTAACTGTTAGTGAGAGCTGCTTTGGTTTGTGAAATTACAGAAGGCTGTGAGAGTGAGAAATTTGAATTGTGTCCATACCTGCTAATAGGATAATTTTTTGCATTTGTGGCTGATGCTCTAAGTGATGGTAGTACGTGCTTAAAACTATGTATTTGTATATAGGAGTGGACTGTGTTCCTTGCAGTGATGTGGAAGAGAGGAGGAATTTGAATCCCATGCATCAGCCCCCTGTGGATTTAGGCTGAATCTTGGAAGGAGAATTTGATGTCTTTGGAAGTCTTTCTCTATATAGTAATGATCTCTAAAAGTAGCTAGGTAAGGTTCCGTGCCAGCCTAGCATATGTACACATGTGCTGCGGAACATAATGATGCCTATTGATGTGTAAGTTCAGAGGGAGAACAATGTGAGGTGCAGCTGTGTCAGAAAGCCCAGAAAAACTCAGGAGAGGCTGGTTTTACTGTTGCATCAGGCAAAGAAGCATAGCTAGAGAATGGGGCTGTATAAACTGCTAAAAGCTCAGAAGTCCTTGTTGGAATAATACTAATCTGGAGTCAATATAGACTAGTCTAAATTAAAGCAACTGTGTGGCTATTTTGAACTTGTACTCTGTGGCAGCAAACCACTGACTAGCAGGCTATAGTAATAACACAGAAAACATAGGCGCTCTCGTTAACTTTCATTCCAACTATAGTCCTAGTTCATTCCCAGAAATAAGAGTTTGGTGTTATAATTGCCCAGATTAGAGAGTTTTCAATGTTCTGTCAGAACCATCTTGTACTGGCAAGAAATTCCTTTTCTTTGAACTTCAATTTGAAATAATTTCTTGATAGCTCCTTTTGCTCAGACAAGACTTGTAAATACAAGGTGTCTGAATAAATTAAAAACTTAGTGCATTTGTAAAATTTTACTGCTTAAGCATTTTCTGATGCATTGTTAAAAGAAGCTCGTTCAATATATTACATGCAATCAATTGGATTAAAACTTATGCACATCCAAGTACTCTAAACTGATAAAGGGCAATGCAAAGCAAGAGTAGGGAGAGAAGCTTTAAAACCAGGAAGCCGTAGAAATTGTTTTAATTTAACCACTGGTACTCTGTAAAGCAAGAGCATCCTACAAGCACTAAAAAATCAACCAGAAATCTATGCGTTGTCTGACCCTATTTGAAATAAGTGCTGATTAGAATGGTAAGAACATAAATTTCCTGATGAAGAATGCACAAAGCTGTTTCTGCACTCTAATGTCTTCATTTGACCCTTAAAACTGGTGAAGTGTTTAGTGTTAGGGCTGGAGACCCTGAGACCTTATCATCGGTAGCAACAGAAATCATGGCGTTCCTCAGATGCGTGAAGGAGGTGGCTACTTCGTTTGCAAACACTACAAATGATTCACTGGAAACTGTTGAGAACACGTGAGCACTCTCAGGATCTTGACGAAGCATGTGAGCTGGAGTCTGTGCTGCTAGGTATCTGCTTATGGCAATGAATCAGTTTAATGCACTGATGACAAGTTTGAAAATTGAGCTGAATGATCAGAGATGTAAGTACAGGACACAATCTTGGATAAAGAAGAAACAAAAAGAATATGCGTTGCATCAAAGAATTGAGAGGACAAAAGAAATTTCTAGTCTAAAGGCCTCATCGCTGCCAATTTAGACTTGCTAACATTCAATTAGGAGAAAGTAATTTCAAAACACGGTTTTAAGGTATTATGAAGTCTGCCCTTGAGAGCTAAATAGACAAGCGAGAGTGTAAGTACTGTTTGCATATGCTGTGCAACAACTGCTTTGTTCTGGGTAGATGCAAGAGAAAAAGTTAAGTGTCCGAGTAGAACTGGGAGCAGAAGAGAGACAAAGCCAGCAGCCATGGAAACCTAAAGTAGTAATCTGCAGTGATACAGTCTTCTGTACTACTTTGGAGGTAACAAAAGTAGAACTGCTCTTCATATAGTTTTCGTAGTACGTTTGACAAACTTTCACAAGAGTAATTAAAATGTGCTGAGTGTGTAAAGCAGGCCAAGGTGCAGTGAAAGGTCAGCTGTGCTGCTGGTGTGAATCATGGTAATGCAACAGACTCCTGAGGAGCCCCATCCATGCTGGCAGGAGCTACTTACCTTTCTTACCTGTTTGTAAGCTTGCTACTGTGTTTTGTGCAATGAATGTTTTAGAGGCCAGTTGTTTGTCAACTGTTTTCATGGAAAAGCAATATTAAAAACTCAGCTTTTAAAAGCAACTGAATCTGTGTCACCCAAAGTAAATTTTTTCTCAGTTTGGAACCATTTTACTTACTTTGCCAACAAACAAAATCTGTCCAGTTGAAATTCTTACTATTTTTACCAAACAACATAATTCTTACAAATTTGTGTGGTGCAAAAAGATAACAAAAGCTTCATACTAATTATTTTTCCATTTATCCAGAAATCCCACTTTGAATGCTGCTTACTTACAAATCACCCTCTCTGTTGCCTTGGTAATTTGAATGTCTGGGTACTCAGTGATGATGTATGACAGAAAATTTGGTTGGTGACATTGTAGCTTGCATGCTGTGCTGATCAGACAGCAAAGCCCTAACAGTTCTTAGTCTCCTGGCCTTTCTGCTTACTTGGAGTGCCCAGCAGGTCTGTGATTATGACTGTTAAAAGCAGGTGTAGATTTTACTCAGCTTTGGACTCTGCCATAGAAGCAGTTTCAGAGATGTGCAGGAGCTCTCAGTGTGGGAAGTGAAGTGCTCCAGAGTTCAGACGATAATATTTGGACTGTTACCAAGAACTTATGGTTTATGCACTAGATCTTGGACTAAATAATTTGAGAGTCATTTTGTTTGGTTGGAATGAATATATCACTGATGTAGGCTGTTGTAGGCTAATGATTTTGTTAATTTTTTTTTTCAACTGGAAGAAAATGATTGAACACAGTACTATTTCCATATTTTGATCTAAGCTTGGTTTGGTCAACTTTGATTTTGGGAATCTAAATATAAGTAAGTAGAATGGAATGACTAAGTTACTGATAGGAGTGAAGGGTTTACAGTAAATACATTGCTTTGTGCTTGCATTTCTGAAGAGTGAAATCCCACAGTTGAAGTATCATTAATCAAATGAAATACATTTGCTTTGAATTGCCTGGTCACTTTTAATTTTATTCTAGGCTCTGTGTACAAACTGTGTGATATTGACATTATTACGGCTAATTCAAGTGTGAGAGATAATGACAGAGGTTGAAGATCGCAAAGGAGTAACACGAGCTGTCGATGTTGTGATGTGTGTTGCCGCCTTTAGAATAGAAACTAAAGTAACTTATCTCCTTGGTTACATGAACTATTTAGCCAGTTTTTTATATGTTCATATATACGTGTTATATGCATATATGTAAAATTTGTATGTATATGTGTGTGCATATGTATGCTTATATATATACACACATATACACAGAGACAAAGTTTTGGATTGGACCCAAGGAGAATGTGAAATGCTGGACTTTTCAAGTGAGTTGTGCACTATCTGGAGCAAACAACAAAAACCCAACACCACCTCACCCTACACAAATTTTAATGGCAGAGCCTTGAAAGTTTTACATGGTCCATGTATTTGCTCATTATGTTCCTGTTGACTTACAGGGTTATATGCAAGCCTTATGCTTATTGCCTTATTTCCGATCTGTGTACTTACAAATGCATTCTTAGATAAACATCATTTATCATTGCAAAAGAAAATTGAGAAAACCAAGACAGTTACTGTTACATACTTAATAAGCAGCTGACCTTGCCTTCTGCCTGACTTCAGGAAAGCAAATACATGCTCAGCCTGGCTCAAAGAAGCAATGAGTGTTGACTCTGACAATAACATCTTACTTTAAAAAAACCCAACAAAAGTCAGTTAATTGGCAGTGTAAAAGCAGTCAATATTTAGGATACTTGATTTTTTAAAAATCAACATGTATTGTGGGATGTTGTGTTATTGAATAAGGTTACTTGTATGATGAAACTGTCATTGACTGTACACCAGAATGCTGAAGAGGATGTGATTTTAATTTCCAATGACATAGTATTTTTTCTTTCTGAAAGGAACTTGTAGAATACTATAAGCACCACTCTCTTAAAGAAGGCTTTCGAAGTTTGGATACTACTCTTCAATTTCCATACAAAGAATCTGAAAACTCAGTGGGACAAAGGACTAACAGAACAGCTGGCAACTGTGAGTATTATTAATTTTTGTATATTATTTTCTGTCATATAAATATTAAAAGGACAAGGTACCTTGAACATCTGCATTTTCCATTTTTGACATATAACCAATTAATGTGGTAATGCTTTTAGCTAAGATTTTTTGAAGTTAAGTGGATTCAGATCTGCTAGGAGGTTTATAATATGTCTAGCAAGTTTGTCTTGCTGACAAACTTAAAGTTTCCCTGATATTCAAATATCTTTTAGGCATGCTGGTGAGAGATTCAACTGCATCCTGCCTAGTTTTCTCAGACATTCGCATACATGCAGCTACAAGTGTTAATAATATCTGTGACAAAGTCTAATCCTTAAAAAGGGATTAAAATCAGTCTTGTAGTGTAGCCATATAAAGTAGCATCTTGGTAACCCACATAAATTTCTCAAAAGACCCATTAGATTTATTGTATCATAATTATTTTTATGCCCGCCTTTTAACCTTAAATGTTTACTAGGCCTCTGAGCTTCTGAAAGTTAATGAACTACTGTACAATGTAAACAGCAGTTAAAAAGTTTTGAAGTTTAGAAATAAACTGAGATGATTTACATTGCATATGGTATTTATTTAACCTTTTACAACTTAAGTGGAAGTTAGCATAATTTTTAGGACACGTGCAAGTTCAATGTTAATGATAAAAATTACCACATGGCTGGCCTCTGGAAAGTGTATAATGTTTCTGTCACAGAGCAAATATTAGATTTGCAGTTCTGCAGACAGTGGCTGTTATCTTTGTGCTGCAACAAGACAATAAGAGGATAATAAAAATTAATGGGTATTTTAACAATATGAAGGCTGCTGTGAAAGGCCGTTGAGTCCAGCCTAGTCTTTGTGACGATGAAGATGGCTGTGTTACTTCCATTTGCTATGTTTGTAAGCTTTTGTTTACTTGCTTGCCTCTGTTCCATAACGTTTCTGTAACATAGGAGACTTTCTTCCTCTCCTTATTAAAGTGAAGATAATGTAGGACAGAAGATTGTGAGAAACCAGTGTGTGTCTGTGCATTTCATTTACTCTGTCTCCCAATCCCTCTTTATTCCTTCCGTTTCTGTTTTCTTTCACTGCTTCCCGGGACTTCTGCCAGTTGTCTCCCTGCTATGCCATATCTCAGTATATCTCCATTCGTGGTGAATTTATCTGTCCTGCCATTTCTTCTCCCTTTAGTTTGCGATCTCCCTTTGCTTTTCTCTTCCTCTTGTCATCACTTGTGCTTTCCTCATCCCTTGCCCCCCCCCCAGAACATTGAGGCTTTAATTGCTGAGAGGATATGCCCTGTTTAACTTACTTTGTGTTTGTTTTGGTTATTATTGACTGAGCAGAACCAATTTGTTTTGTTTCTTTCTTAGGTCAGTTAGAATGTATCTATATTGTCCTCCACCTTATTAGTCTGCAAGAGCATTAGCTCAGTCATTTTATGCTTTACAGGATACAAGACTTAATAGTACATGCTCATTACCTTCAGTCCACATACAAAAGGAAACATCTCCTTTAACAAGATCTTTTAGGCAGTGTATAGAGGAGCAAGAGAAATGAGTGTGGGATGCTTTCATTTTAGTCAAGGGGATTTGAAAATGAATCTCTGCTACAGTAAATATCAGCCATTTAGTGCTACAAACTATGATGGTGGGAACTGGCAGGTTTTGTCTTAGGGCCAAACTGATCAAAAAACCTCTCAATTCTCAGACTCTTCATATAAAATCTAATAGATTTCCACAATTCTGTGAGCCTACCTAGACTGACTCTGGATGACACCTTCTTTTAAAGGATTTGACTGTTTTTTTTTTTTAACGTTTTAGCATGTCACCGTGAGTGTGTATGCTGGGTTTTTTTTTTTCTTTAAAAAAAAATATGCCATTATTAACAGCCCATCTGTGAGTCATGCTGCTCAGTTTTAAAGCTATCCTGTTAGTCTTTACCAAGTTGGTGTTAGGATAACTATGTATCTAGGCTGTGTGAACCCTGCTGGGCTGAATTTGGAAAGTAGTTGCTAAACTTCATGCTGCAGTTTTACTTAGTAGAGGAAGCAAAAAAGTTACTGGGCAGTGGTTGGACATTCAGTTTACTTCACAGCCATCAGTGAGAACTGCCACACATCTGGTTTTTTGACCTCTTCCCACTTAATCAGAGTGCAAGGAAAACAGTCATTCAAGGGAAGCCAGACAAGTCAGCTGAAGAGAGAGAGGGATTTCCCTCCCCTTGTTTTTTTTTTTCTTTCAGTTGTGCAACTACTCAGTGTCACATTCACCATATTTTAAGAAGCACGTGGCTGAAGCTGGTGAATGCAATGGACTTTAGCAGTTTGAAGCTGATTTTAAGGAGGTTTTGTGTTTCAACTCTGTATTTTTCACTATACTGTTCACATGACTGGATTTTTTAATGAGGCCATCTTTTGGAAAGACATCAGCTTTTTATTCAAAAAAGCTGATCTTTAGCATATATAATTGACAGAATAAGTGGGAAAAGTATTTCTAAAAAACATGAGTTACACCACTGTAGACTTTGACAGAGTTGTTTCATTTTCTGCTGCCAAAGTCTTTGATCTGCTGTGAAATAGAATGGCAATACCAATAAATTTCTCGAACAATGTGCAAAAGTATTATATTAATTTTTTTGTAATTGTCGTGTTTTCATTTACCGACTGAAGGAAAGAAAATCAAGTGACATTTCAGTTTACTTGTAATTTCTGAAACAAATCATAATAAATCACCTTGTAACTTCTTAAATTTTCAGGGAATTTGATTTTTCCCTTCAGCATCTACTAGATTTTTAGAACAAAACCGTTCATTTTATGGAGAGAGTTAATTTGGCTTCCCACTTAAATTAGAACTTTGCTTTTTAGTCTCCTGGTCTTGCAGAAGTCACACAGTCTGTTTGCATATTTATTGTACACTTTTAATGTGGTTGAAAGAGCTGTCAGACATCTACTTTTCTCAGTATAGAAATTCAAGTTAATTAGGAAGATTTTTTGGGGAAATGGTACATTCTTTCTTCTTAATTTTTTACTCTTAGGTTTTTCTAGACATAGTATGATCAAGTTTTGTTTTGCTACACAGAAAAATACATTAAATTCTTATTGTATTGTAAAGTATTGTAAATACTTTACAAAAATTCTTACGTTAAATGGTTGATCACCCCTCTAATTTAATGAAATAAAAGCAAAAATGGAAGAACAGTTGACATTCTTCTACAGAATAGCTTTTGGCACTTTATTCCAATCTGTGGAAGTAGAGCACAATCATATTGAGAAATCTGAGTCTTTATGAAATTTAGATTTTACTGTAACCTAAATCACGAAGCCAAATACTATTTAAGTGACTGTTTTCATCACCTGTAGACTAGGAGTAGATACATTAACTAGTTATATCGTGTCATTCTACTACTTAATGCATTAACTATGTAAAAGTATCTGCTAAGAAAGTAAGATAAAACAAGTGTCACCCCAACCCTTAAGGAAACAAAAGAACTCAGCCTTTTTCCTTAAAAGCCAACAACAAAACCCTTATTAGTGATGTATAAAAATAGAGTAGTTATCTGTAGAAATCTAGTAGGCTTTCCTTGCCCACGTAGGTTTTGGTTGTCCAGAATTTCACATGTAAAACCAAATCTCCAATTCTATTGAACAGAAAAATTCTCAAAAATTAAGATAATACATGGACGGGAAAGGATCAGCCACCCCTTATATAACAACCTGTCTTTATTCCTGCACGCTACTTTTGCACACTATCATTGTACTTCTGTAGAAATAAAGGTAGTTATTTGTCTCTAAGAATGGGCACACTAATTCAGTCAAGTTGCCCTTTCTGTTTGCGTAACATATTTCCACCCAGAGCTGTCACCTGGGGTTACTAGCTGCAGTATAAAGGAGCTCCTCAGGTAACCTCATGCGTTCTCAGATAATCCATTTAGTATTAAAGGCAGAGAAATGGTCATCACTGAAGGGTCAAAAGGGAGTTTCTAGTGTGCAAGAGTCCCTGGAGTATGTTTCTTTTGTATTACTTTGAGATCCTAACCTAAACTGCTGTTGGTTTGTGGTGTGGGTTTTCTTTAACAAATAAACCATAGCTTAGGAATATTAAAATACAGTATTGGTCCTGTTTATTTTATTTATGTTGGTATTTTCATTGTCACAAATGTGTCTATTCTCATCCAACCGCAAGATGCACAAAACTGTATCATTGCCTCCACCATGGCTTCCTTGTTAATTCCTTGCATAAAATAGTTTGAGTCATCATTCCTGCAAATAACCATTCTGAAGCAAAATGATTTTGTTTCATATGTAGTCACAAGAATAAATTCAGCGAGGCAGCTGTATGTGATGAATATAACCCTGCTACATTTTTAAGGAACACTCTTGGTCAGTAATTATAGATAATAATAGGCATAATTTAGAGGCTACATTATCATTTATCCAGTTGAGGATGGACTTCTCTTTCCAAATCACAGCTGGGAGCAAAGATCCCAACTTTATTAGACTTTATACACTATATATCTTCACTGCCCCTTCAAAAGAGGGACAAAATGTGAGAACTTGTCAACAAACTGTTGCATCTGAAGTGATTTTTAGCTCATTGCATCTAATTTTGCATATAAAAATATGTTGACCCTAGAGTTGTTGGCAATAGAGCAAGTGCACCTCTAACCTTTCACCTGAGGAAGCTGTTACAGGGACTAGGATGATGTGCTCTTTCTGCCTAGACCAAACTTACGCTTTTTTTTGCTTGCTCAAGGGTTTTCTCTCAAGTCAGGGAAAACTGCAAAGATGAGAAATAGTGTTTGGGACTTAGAGGATGTAGTTTAGCTGTGGAATTCCTATTGATGTTAATGATTATCAGGGCAAAATGCATACTTTTTCCCATGCATATTATGAGATCCAAGTTCAAATGGTACTTAGTCCATATTACTAATTGAGGGCGTCTGACTAGTCTTCCTGGGATCAAGAGGAATTCTTATGTATGCATGAGTTCCTGCTTTTGTACTGTTAAGAAATGGGGCACAAAAAATTAAAGAAAAAGATTTTCTGTTAAATCTGAAAATATTTGCAAGAGTCTGCAGTTTCAATTTACTTCTCTGAAACCCTGAATGGGTGTCTTCTTTCTACTTTACTCTTTGAAAAATGCAATTGTTAAAAATTAAATCACAGATCCAAATTTTCTAGTTATTATAGTCAATTTCCTTCCAGATATCCTTAGTAGGGAACCTTACTTTCCTTATTATCAATGAATTATATAGTTAAAAAACTATTATTTAAATATTGTGCCAATATTTCAATGTTCTTTTGCTTTTCTCTTTTTCTCTTTCTTTCTCTAAGCCCCTTCTTTGTTCTGTGGGTTTTCTTTTGTAACTCCTCCAGACTACAGCTTTGTTCCCCCTTCCTCTACTCCTTTCTGGTCAGGTACTGCTTTACTGCTTTTATATTTCTTCTAAATTTGCTTCTGTTGTTTCTGTGTGCAGCAGGCAAGGGAAGGGACGAATTTAATAATTCAGTTCTTCTCTGACTCCAGAAACCGAGTTATTACATGCTATTCTTGGAGTGTAACAAAAGTCAAACTCTTAAACTTTCGAAAAGTATCTATTACAATAAGCAGTTTGAGTAGGATAGGTGTTGCAAAGCTCAATAGTTGCAGCAGATTCAATCCATGATCACTTGACCATTAATTTGCTATGTAGTTGACATCTATGAGCTCTCTCTGTATTTTTTAATGCATTTGTTCAAATGCACAAACCTGAAAATGTTACTGCTTGTAGAGAAATAATATATTCGTCCCATCCCTGCAGCAAACCACACTGCAGCAGCATCTTAGAATACAGTAGATTTTTTTTGTAGAAAATGCTTTCTTTAAATTCTGCATCAACATTGTTAATTTTACCCATCTGTTTTCTAAATACTGATTTCTTTATTCTCATTTAACCATCTCTGGCTTTAATAAATGCAATCATTTTAAACTAAGAGACTGCATAAAAATGCTTGAAGTAGTAGCAATGGTAGTCTCAATTAGTGCATCGGTGTGGCTATGACTTGCTCTGGTCTCTAAGACATTGTCTTCGAAGAGGTGAACTGCACAGCTGGACAATTCAAGAAGAATTTTGGTAGTGGGAAGGTAAATACCTTCCATATGCTTATGGAAGGAGCTACTACTGTTGAGAACGCAGCGTTCACTCACGTTACGCTGACGCACCTCTGTGTACAGGGGGTGGAGGACTTGGCCTAGGTTGTGCAAATCGGGATTGGGGCTGGCTTTTGCACTATGCACTGGGGGAAGGGAGGCGTCTAGCGTGCACGAACATGGATGTAGTCATAATCAAGATCTGAGTAGGCAGTATATTTTACACCGGCCTCACAGAGGTCACCCAAATTCCTTAGTGCTCTGAGATGGATTCTTAAGGCTTTCCATAGTTTCTAGAGGGGAAAAGGATGTAGGTGGCTGCTCGGTAGTAGAATGGCTAGTGTGCTTACTTGTGCTGAGAGTGTCTCTTGTTGAGTCCTTCCTCGATTCATGCCAGGGATTTCAATCTCAATGTCCTATGCTTACTGTTCTTGAATGTTTTGGCCCTCAGCTGTTCACTGTTTTGGAATCTGTTTCGTCCATTTCTATCTCCTTACATACAGATGGGGGAGCAGGGGGGCAGATGCTTTTAGTTCCCTTCAGTAGTCACAATACCGATTTAGAGTCCAAGATTTAAGGCGCTCTTCCAGTTAACATTTACTTATATAAAGGGACACATCTGTAGAAAAGATGAATAGAAAGCCATTGTGGTGTAGCTGTTTATCCTGTGGTCATGACATTCAGCTGGAATGTCTGAAACACTCGCGTCATTTGAATCGGAGAACACAAAGGAGTTAAGTTTTGTCCCTTTATTGTAGGTAAATACTGTAAGCTTCTATCCTTTTGGGTGAGGATAGAAAATGACCTCTTTCAATCAACTGCACAGCACTTGATTGTAAAGTCTGTTCTTACCGAAACTGATATCTGTTCCACGAAAAGAAAATTGTGAAGTGGCCTATGGTAATAAAACAGCAATCAAGACTCAGAGTTACTTTAAGCCTATCACACATTCCTATATATTCCTGTATATGGTTTCAACAAATTATATCCTTTTTTCCTATGGAAAAGTGCTTTATCAGAAAATTCTTAAGTAAATGTAACAATAAGTGAAGATTCAATGTCTTGCATATCACAATATACTGTCTAAAGTATTTCTTTATACAAGTACAAAATATTAAAGGAAAATATTGATTAGTAATTCTTAATTTAAGCTTATCTACCTGTTTGAATGGGATTTCATATTCTGATAGACTACATTACTTCATATGTTCTTAGTAAAACCATCTTTTTAAAAATTGCCAAAGAATTTGCTTACATTAAATGAAAAAATCCTCATTTCATGATACTACAAGTATTTTTTTCAAAAGGATCTTCAGAGCTGGCTTAGTTCTGTTGATATGGAAGTTGGTAACACAGGAGAAGGGTTAAGCCAACTACTGAGCACTACTGGAGGTGCTGCCCATGCTTGTATAATAAAACTGAGGTTTGGTTAAACAGTGCAAGTAAAGGTACATTGCTTCAAGGAGCATGGAAACTAATACACAAGAACAAGCCTTAGGGGATATGGCTGCAGAATTATGAGGAGGCCATACCACAAGGAGAAAGAAACAACTACTCCCAGCTCTTATAATGATACATTGATGCTTGTGGAATTTAAACACAGGCAGAAACGTGAGCTAGACCAGCCTGCTGTGATGACATGGGGCCTCTTTTGTTTGCACCCCAATTCCTTCATCAGTGGCCCAAACTAGTATTAAAATCAATTTGCTGCACATCTGTCTCACTGTCAGTGAGAAACTTTCCCAACATACTCTACTGTGAATCAAAGCTGACTATAGTTCCCTGTCTTTTCTCCTCCTCTTTGCAGAAGGAAAGGCTAGGTTAAGCAAAAGTGTATCTTCCTCATTTACACATGTACTTTTTATTCACCTCCTTCAGACTTCTCACTCTATTTCCTGTTAATACGCTGAGGATATCCCTCATAATACACGAGGTTTATTTATTGCTGCTTTCTCAATAGCTTCTTTTCTTTTTTTCTCTTTCTTTCTTTCCCCCTCTTTAACTTCTCATTAATATTCTCCTCTTGGACACTTTCTTTCCATCAATCTCTGCTGTTAATCCCATTCTTTCTCTCCGTTCTCATTCTCCTTGTAGCTATCTATCCTCTTTTTCTACTTCACTCAGTGTTTCTTCACTCTCCCATCTGTGCAGATGTCCTTTCCACATGCTGACTGTCTTCCCTAGTTTCATTTACCCTGGGACAGCTCTAATTTGGAGTTGGCTTTGTGACTGTGTCACCGGAGAGATATGGTTAATATTTCTTTCAAAAATTATCACTGTCATTTTTCTGTATTCTATCACTCATCTGGCTTCTTTTTATATAATTCCTATCATGAGCATCACTTTTATTTGAAAATATGGATGTTGGAGTCTAAATTAATCTAAATTCTGCTACTTTCTGCCTCAAGACTTTTGGAGATATATGGTTTTGATTTCTCTTTCTTCGTTTTCCTTTTCCTCTCTGGCTTCATAACTTGGAAAAGAGTTAGAAGTTCTCCTTTCCTCCAGATCTGCCTCTCTGTCCTAATTTTCCTCGGTATTTTCCCTCTTTGTTATTCTTCCATGCATTTTTTTCTCTCCTTAGTTCTTTTCTGCCACATTTTCCCAAATTTGTTCATCTTTGCCTCATCTAATCTTCCTTGCCCCTTTATCACCTTTCTAGAATCTGAAATGATACCCTGCTCCCTAGAATCACTCCTTCCATCCTGTGATGCTTCCCCAAATCTGCCATTGATATTGCTGCTTACCTATAAACGGTTACTGACCTTACAATCAATAACTGTTCTGTTTTTTTTTTTCTTTTTCCAAAACAATTGCTGCCCATG
>NW_010554145.1:0-46387 GCF_000687285.1 Phaethon lepturus | reverse complement strand
GTAAAACTGATAACTGCAGTGCTGATAAGGTATAGGACATAACATTCATGTCAGGATCTAAACAAGTAGTGCCTACATCTGATTTCCTTAGAGGGGAAAAAGTATGTTTGAACTTTAATATACTTAATATATCACCTAGATTTTTATGACATCTTTATATTGTATATATAAATGATAAATTGAGATGCTGATTTTCTTTTATATGGCGTTCTGTACATCCTGTATCAAGTATCTGATGAGTATACTCTGCATAAGCAGTCTGAAATGTTGGCCTGAACTTTAATGGCATAACATAAAAGAGGGCATAGTCTGTTGCCAAAACAGGTTTTTAGGCATTCCATTTTTGTGATGTTTCTAATAATATTTTAAACATAGTATTTGTTGTTATTTTAAGATAAAATGTTTGTATTGTCTCTGTAAGCTAAAAATATTTGAATATAGAATGATTTTCATATATTTCATATATTTAATACTATTATTTAAAAGCCTCTGTTTCTATGAAATGTCCCCAGTGGGGTCAGAGGAAAACTTAAATACAAGCAGAGTTGAAACTGTCAAGATTTTCTAGCTCATTTGCCATGTTTTGTGGTCCTGATTTAAATTAAAGGCAACTAGCTATAAACTTTTAGTATTAGATTGTTGAAGGCATTACTAAAACTAGAGTCTTAATGGTATTTCCTAAAGATAATTGGGAATTTCTGATAAAGGGTTCTGAGAAAAAAAGATGATTAATGTATGTACATTACAGCAAGTTGTCCATCATGATCATATGATGAATTCTTCTGAAACCTTTTCAGTAGGAAGCTTGCTTGTGCTTATAAAAGCTGTCATGGTTTAACCCCAGCCAGCAACTAAGCACCATGCAGCCACTCGCTCACTCCCCCACGGTGGGATGGGGGAGAGAATCATTAGAATATAAGTGAGGAAACTTGTGGGTTGAGATAAAGACAGTTTAACAGGTAGAGCAAATGTTGCACACACAAGCAAAGCAAAACAAGGAATTCATTCACCACTTCCCCGTGGCAGGCAGGGGTTCAGCCATCTCCAGGGAAGCAGGGCTCCATCACGCGTAATGGTTACTTGGGAAGACAAAATGCCGTAACTCCGAATGTCCCTCCTCCACCCCTTCCTTCCTTCTTTGTCCCAGCTTTATATCCCGAGCCTGCCATCCCATGGTCTGGAATATTCCTCTGGCCAGCTGGGGTCAGCTGTCCTGGCTGTGTCCCCTCCCAGCTTCTTGTGCATACCCCACTTCTCACTGGCAGGCCAGCATGAAAAGCTGGGCAGTCCTTGACTGCTTAGCAACAACTGAAAACGTCAGCATGTTGTTGACATTTTTTTTTCATCCCAAATCCAGAAAAATTAACTCTATCCCAGCTGAAGCAAGGACAATGCCTATCTACAGTGACTTACATAGGAAAAAAATGACATTAATGGAAAAAAAATTTAAAAAGAATGCTTTGGCCAAATAATCCAACTACAAAATGCAATAGAGTAGTAGGGTTTTTTTTTTTAAACTGCTCAAGTCAGAGGCCTTTATCTCTTAAGTGCCATGTCCACTTTCCTCTCATTGGAAGACTTAGGCATTTCTTTTGCAAGTTTGGGCATCCTACATCAGGGTTGGAAACATAATTTCCTATAAAATTATTTGGGAGGAGGGGGTTAGGTTTTGAAATGAGACCTTTTGCACATTTGCTTTTTAAAAATATTTCACAACTTTTTACTCCTTAAAATTTCTGGGCTTTACATTGACAAAATGCTTACATGTTGATGTAGCTTAAAATTTGTAAATATTAATTTCACTGAAACTTAGGAAAAGATTTTTTTTTTCTTCATTAAAAGTTTTGTAGAACAAATTTCTTGGTGATTTACAGAATACACTCCTGAAAAGAGTAGATTTACATCAAGCAATGTTCATGCAGATTGTAACAAATGATCCATACAAATTTCCTGTGGAAACGCTTTACTTTCTTGCTCATGCTGATGTTAGCTTCCAATTTTAAGTGCATTAATATTTAACTTGGGAGTTGTTTTTGAAAGAACAGCACCTTATTCTATTTGTTTTGCTTCATTAGAGGTTTAAAGTTAAGTCAACCGTAAATGCTAATAATTCTTTTGGAAAGGAACTAGTGACCTGTAAAATATGTTGATGTATGTAACTGGCAGCAAGTTTTATTATGAAGCACAAAAATACAACAATTGCAAATGTATTTAGCAATTTTGGGGTGGGGCATATTTTATTTATGGTTTATCTAGTTTGACTTTTTTCTAAAAATAAAAAGAACTACTAAAAAAATCACATAAATTCCCTTCAACTTTTACACTATTCACCTGTGTTTAAACCTTCTTGATCTGTGTAGTGCAGATGCTTTCATATTTGCATAAAATTAATGCCAGTGTATGTTGTTGTGAAATCATTGTTTTATAGTTTGCAGTACTGGTGTTTACATTACTTTAGTAGCCTTCAATTAACAAACCCTAATAATACCAATGTCTGTTTCATTTCAGTGCTAAGCCCGAAGGTGATTGGCATTGCCATAGCCAGGTATGACTTCTGTGCAAGAGACATGAGAGAACTGTCCTTATTGAAAGGGGATGTTGTAAAAATTTATACAAAGATGAGTGCGAATGGCTGGTGGAGAGGTGAAGTAAATGGAAGGGTAAGGTTGTGGGTTTTTTTCTCCTTTGTCTCATTTCTGCCTTCACTGACAGTGATTTTGTAAAAAAAAAAAAATATGTAAGTTGTGTTCCTACATTCCTTCTTTGTACATTTAAATTCACAAGGTACAACATGTTCTCATCATTGTTTCATAGGAGCCAGGCAGAACTTTTGCCAGGCAGCTTTCCCAGCATCTAAAGGAATTTGTTATTTAATGTGACCTGCCAGGCTGAATATTGGGGCAAGATTATATGGTTGGAAAATAACCAGGTTTAATAGTATAGCTACCGCTGAACTTTCTTGAACTGTGTTGCATACATGTATTTGGGGTCAAAAGCTCAGTTTCCTGGTGCTATGGAAGTCTGTATAGCAGTTTAACACCGAATGGTTTCCACACCTTTCTGCCAGACTACAATGCAATGGAATCAGCCATGTTTTTTAATAGGAGGCTGCTTCTTTTATCTCTAAAAATGTGGCTTATATGTAGTGGCATATTTAGCAGGAATTTTTACAAAGTCACTGTATACTGCACTCTGAGACTTGTATGGAAGTAAAGTTTCATTTTTGACCTATAAAGGCTATATTGTTTCAATCTTAGTATATTGCTCTTTAATGCAGGTTAGTCACAAGCATTTGAGGCTGCTCTTCCATGTCTAAAAGGCTGAGATGCAGGGTCAAGGAATGTGAGGTGGAAGAAAGTAGATTGGCTGGAAGCTGGAAATGAAAGTTGCAAGTCTGGTTGTAGTAGATATCCAGATTTACTGCTATATGCAATCTGGAGAACTTTTTTTTTATGCACATGAGCCTGGTTATGATCTTAAAGTGAAATGGTCAATTAGACAAGAAGAAATAGCGAAGCAGAAGAAGTAGCGGTCATCCTATATACATTTTACATGTGAAGAAAACTGAGCATCTTATTCGAATGCAGCTATCCACATCCTAAAGGATGCCCTGTTATATGCTAGCATTCTTTCTGATAGCTTTCACAGCCTGGACCTGAGATCATAAGCTCACCTCTGAAGATATTTTGGCAGGGTAGTCTAAACCAAAATTTATGCAGTTACTCCTTCCAAATATGCTCTAGGTTTGGTTTTGAGGTCATTCATGAATGTTAAATTGACTTAGGTGTAAAGAAGTCTGAGTGAACAACCTAAAGCGAATAGATAAGACAATAAGAAATATGACATTGCTTCCCTGTACATCTTACGTAATACTCATTTGACACATCATTAATTTCAGAACAGCATAATAGCATTATAACTTATGAAGTGTAAAACACTGGACTCTGCCTTCAAGTTCTGTCTTATTGAAAACTCCTGTTTGCGGCAATGGAATTTAACTTCATGTAATGCAATCAAATCAGTTGCTATTTCCTTTGTAAGAGGATTCCCTGGACCTGACTGAAGCCTGTTAAATATTTCACTGCTCATTCAAAAAATAGCAGCATCCTGCCTGTAGTAAAACTACTGCTCTTGGCATTTCTAGACTTTTTTTCTGAATGCTTAGACCTCCAGTTTGGGCAAAAGTTGTTTTTTGTGGTTTTTTGGGGGGTGGGGAAGGAGGGATTTCGTCTCCAAATCATCATATCTGCAAGTTGTTCTTTTATTTAGGGTACTTAGCCTAACTGTGGCAGGTCAGTCAAGTTTATCTTTGTAATCTTATTCTTATATTACTGAACAGACCTATCCTTGTTTTGCCTAGTTTGGCCATTTCAAAAAACCCTGTGCATCTCATGTATTATTTTGTTCTGCTTTTCCCCTTTTTAGGTGGGCTGGTTTCCATCAACTTATGTTGAAGAGGACGAATGAATTAAAAACTTTCCTCTGCTGAGCAGCAGTTTCAGGGATTGTAAAAATTTAGTATCTTCAAAGTGTTATTGGTCTTGTTAAGTATTTATACAGCAGCATTTTCGTCTGTCTGAACTTTCCAGTCTTAATGTTGGGATTTATACCGAAGTTTGTGCTGACAGATTGATTACCTTGCCCAGAGCTGTGCAAGAAACAACGTGCCAGTTTGTCATCACTGGGGATCAGTACAAAGTCCAACCCTCACCCTCCCAGAAGATCTCTGGAAAACAAATTTCTTCATGCTTCTTTTCATTTCACCCTGTACTATACCATGAATACTAGCTATGACTGGCTATTTAATAAGTCTCTTTTCTTCTAGCTAACATCTGTGATGGTATAAGGAGATGAAGGCTTATTATTCCTTATCACTGCATGCAGAAAACAGAGTTCAGTCATTCCAGTGGGCATAAAGTATAGTCAGTAGTCTTGTCTTGAAACATCAAACTACTTATCACCTTACAAACAGTTTTACACTCACAAAAACATTCTGAAGGAAATATATAGTAAACATGAGTAGCATTCTTGCATATATAATTAGTTAACTGACTACTTTGAGGTCCTGCCTAACAAATCTTCTAACAATTTGTTTAAAGACAACATTTTAAAAAGGTGTCGTGATGTGGCATTGCTTGAAAAAGCGTCCACAAAATGGAATTGTGGGATCCTTTCTTTGTCATCCCAAGTCTTTTTGTGTGAGGTTTTTTCATTTAAGCAGCTGACCATAAAAGTGCAACTGAGGATAGTCATGACAAGATGAGTTTTAAAATTTTCAGCATTAATATTAAGAAAATATTGTAGACCTATTCTGTAGGAGACTATAATAATACAAGATGATGTCACTTCTCAAGGACAAAACTGTTTATCTTAACCCTGATTGATTCAGAAGAACTTTGCTTCCAACTCTAACCTGTCTTTTCTTAGTTACGAGTTTCTATCACCTTTTGTGCTCTTATAAGGTAATGCAAAGTGAACTTGAAGACTTCTTTCTAGCCTTTCCTCTCTTGTTCCCTGGAACGTTAATGGCAGTTCAGTGAGTGACTGGTGGTGTTGCAGTGTTAACAAACATCCACGGGGAAAAGTGTGTCTAGGTTAGCTAGCTTGAAACATCAGGCCTTGTAAAGTAGTGTCTGCCCTTTGGTGAAGGAGTGTTTGAATATATTTATGGACGATCAGAAGTGCTGTAGTTAGAAGCTAACATAAATAAGGGTGATGTTCTCAGATGTGCAGTTTTGAATATTTAGATGATGTCTAACCTGGCTTGAAAACATATAAGAAAATAGAACTCTTAAATGCATTTTCTTTCTAGGGGTAACGTTGTCCAGTCAGGACAGTTAATTCATCCTGTCCCACATCCAGTCTTTTGCTTTTCCCTGTCCCCTTTTCACATAGGCATCTTGCCATTAGTGTTCGTAGACACTGCACAATTTAACGCTGCAGTGTTTCCCACTCTACAAGCAACAATATCTACTGCTCATCCACAGAGCAGAACTTGCTAGTACATATTTCAGATTCTTTCTGGCCTCCTTCTGGCCATCAGGAAGAACCAGGTACAGCACAGAGGATTCACAATAATCCTTCTCTCCTCTGCAGCCATCTTACTGATCTGCTACACCTAGCATACACTGCTGTGTGACCAGGTGAAAGAGAGCATCTTCTAATTAGAAATCCTCCACTTGTGAGATTCAGCCTTGCAGATGAAACTGCTGATGCTCTAACTTTTCAGGGATTTACCTCAGAATTATGTAAACTGTGATTGTGTTGAGTACATTACTTGATGAAACAATTGAGAGCATTTGTAAATATGTAGACATATAAATATGAATAAAGCATAATTTGTAAATGATGTACAGCAGTGTAGACTAGGGTATGCTGTCTCTGATGATGTTTTGCCATGTGGTTTTATTGTCTATTGTGAGCCTGATCCAATATTCCTTAAGTAGACAAAGTTGATTCTTTCACAGTTTTGCCTGCTCAAGGGGTAGAGGAACAGGCTCTAGGCCTGTGAAGTGTTTAGTGCTTTGCTGTCATATAGTTCTGAGAAGAGGCAGTTTAATTCAATACGAGTTGAGAAGTACATCGGTCATTTTCAACAGCTTGGTTTTAGAATAAATTTGAGTAGTCTGTCTATCCTAAAGTTGCTGTAAAGCTTTTAAGCAGTTCCTGAGTCCAGTAATCAGCCTTTGAGAAAAATGAAAGCCATAGCTAAACTTACTTTTGTGGCATAAATCTGCGTGTCATTGTCTGTGTTTAATGCCTTGTATTGATTGAGTTAATGCTGCATCTTAAACTATTTTGAGTACCAAAGACTTCCTAAATATTCTGGGGTGTCTCTTTCATGTGCTGCTTTTGCCTGTATGGAGGTTTTGTTGTCATGCAAAAATCGGATTACAGTACTTTAGTTTGTACTATTTTGTAAATATGTTAAATATAATAAACTGGTTAATTTTTTGTTTAAGGGTATGTGTCAATTGGCTAGTATGAAGGTTGTGCTTTGTTTGTCTAACCACCTTCTCATTGTGAGCAGATGTTGATAATGTTGTGTTTTGATTTCCCAGATTTGTATAATCTTTGTTTAGCTGTAAAACTGAGCTGTCAATGTAACCGGGATAGTATAGTTTTCTGTGAGAGCTTTTTATTGTTGGGATGATTTGCCTTCTGCCACATCCAGGAAGCTGTTGGGGTTTTTTGATTTGTTTTTATAGCTATAGAGAACATTGTGGAATCAGTCATATACTATTGACTTTTCACAGACAAGGATGATACTTGTAGTTTTTTGATTGAAAAGAAGTTCTTAAAAAGTTTCATTTTGTGTGTCATGTTCCATAGCAATGCCCTTTCTCTTCTACCTTCTGCTTTCTGCCTGTGTCATATATGAATTAACATACAAATTCAGGTTGAATTGAGATAAAATCTAAAAACATAGTCTGTGTCCTAATTTCATGGATAACCTTTTCATGATGTAACCCATTCATGCATTTTTTACAATATAACATTTATTATTAATGTATTTATAAAAATATTTCTGGACAGGTGTATTAATTCAGCAAGGTCAGTGATGATGCAGTTACAGTGTTGTTTCATTGTGTCACTTCTGTTTTTCAGTAGCAGAGATTTTCTTGTGGAGCTGCCTTCCTAACAGATAATTATTAAACTTAATGAGGCATTTACACATCTCTACAGACGTAAGGCATAATTTTCCTGTCACCCATGAACATATCTCATAGCTAAGAGTCACACCTAATGCGAGATGCAAAAATGTTTCTCAATTAAATTCTCTTGTTAACAATATCACACTCAGTCACAGACGTTCTCCTTTCCCTTATATGCATGTCCTCTGATGGTGAGAAATTGAAAAAGCACTGTAATTAGGGCATAAGAACCACTTGTGACTCTATTCTAAATTTTTTTTTTCAGTTGTAAGGCTTGGAAGCTTATTTGAAAACCTCAGCTTGGGGCGGGGGGGAAATCTAACTTGAACAATGAAAATTATGCCAACCAGGATACCTTTCTTCGCTGCCTCACAGGCAAACTTGTGATGCTCTATGAAGGAGAAGAAAAGATGGATTCTCAAGGTTTAGCAGTTCATAAAGGTGAGAGAGAGGTGCTGTCTAGAAGAAAGTGGGGCTTGTTTATATAAAATACCCAGCCTCAGACCCAGGTTTTGTTTTGTTGACTTTGATGCTCAGTGCAAAAATGTTTGTTTCTATTTCACAATCAATATTACCAACCCTTTGGAAAAAGAGCTGCCATGTCATACAGTTTCACCAAGTGTATTGACACTACAGTAAATTAACTCTTGTCTCTGCTACAAACTGGGCTCCTGAGAGCCTTACATTACTATTTTATCTGAAGTTCAAGTTCTTCTGTTCAGAGAGCACTGCTTATTCCATTAGAGTGACAGAGGAAGCACTCCTTCACTATTTTATTGCTGAGCATGGCATTATATGACGTGGAGAATCTCTTTGGTTAGTTTGGGTCATCTACCTGGTTGTGTCTTGTCCCAGCTTTATTCCCTGCAGGGGGAGGGCACAGAGTAAGAAACACAGAAGGCCTTGATGCTATGCAGCACTGTTTAGCAGTAGCTAAAACATCAGTGGGTTGTCAGCACTGTTTTTGTTGCAGATCTAAGACACAGCACTGTAAGAGCAGGTATGAAGAAAGCTAACGCCATGAATGAAGGTAAAATGACAGGTAGAGATGCTCTGTGTAGATGTAAGCGCAGTGCTTTGGCAAGCCACGGTAGTATCTGTTCTTGTCAAATTCAGGTGGGGTCATCACTGGTGTACAACTTTGAATCTTGGAATGCATTTGTTTAAGAGAAAGAAGTTAATACCTTCCCTAACCTTTCTTGAAATGTGCCGTGGAATTTTAGCTCTTACCTAGGTGTCCACTATATGGAGAAAGGGTAGTTTTGAGTAATTTAACTTCATAAAGCTGTGAGAGGCGATGTTAATGGTACCCACTTTTTCGCAAAATGCTGAAATGTGTGATGTGTGTATAATTAGCTAATAGAAACATAGAAAGGATTAAGCATCAGAAATTGACTGCAGAAGGGCGATTCATTGCATTATCTTAGGAACTTCCTTTTAAAGAACAGAGCGCTGTTTGTTTTTATAGCAAATGAGATTTAGGTTTCTAATTTAGTTTTATAATTCCCTATCAGCTGTAGTGTATTCTGCCCATTCGTTATAAGGATCTCTGCTGCTTACATGACTGTGTAAAGTTAGGTTTTTATTTAATAAGCCTCCTGAAATGTTTGAGTTATTGGTGACTTTTTCTGGGTTACAGTTTTTTACTTGGTAATGTGCTTTTCAGAAAAATGTGTGAGTTCATTTTATAATGTTGCAATCTGACCTTAAGTAAACTCTTTAACTTACAACTTTGTTGTAACTATAGTTACAACAAATGGTGTGTTTGGAGGCGGCTGTTTGCCAAGGGGCTTGAGGCTGGTTTTCTTCCTTCAGAACTCTTTTTAATATTAATAGCCTAATATGTGGCTTTAGAAAGATTAGAAATAGAGAAGATCAGAGAACAAGAACTGAAAAGTTGATACCATACCATATGTGTTAGAAACAACCTGGTGTGTGATAACTTTTCTAAATGGTTGCCCAAAATATTAAATGTCCATTGATAGCGTTGGATTGGAAATAGAAATTCTCTAATGTTTCAGTATGGGAAAACTTTGCTAATGCAGTAGAAGGATCAAAGACCCTTGGACTTGGTCCCAGTCCTACCAGATAACTTTATAAATCTGTCTTCAATTAGTTGTATTTTTTCCCAAAACAATTAAAAGGTTTCCTCAAGGAGATGCAGTGTTGTTCCTAGTATTATAATTCTTACTCATGCGTAAGGCTAACAGAAATACGTATAATTGAAGAGACCTTTTTCTCAGGTAGTTTTATAATCAGTGTCCCTGTAGCTCGTAAGCTATTACAACGTGGAATGTGCCAGGAGGCCCCGAACCTACTAAGTCACCAGGTGATGTACATACACCTTTCCTACCTCTTCTCCCAGGTACTTTGTTTCTTGAATCCTGAGTTTGTTTTCCCTTCCCCTTCTTGTCAAGTGCTTTTTAAAGTTGGTATCTGAGAAAGGCCAGCTGGTTAAATACAGTGTGAATGCAGTGGGCTTGGGAACTTTTCCTCCTTTGCTTCCACACGGCTTAAGATAGACTCAGAATGGCTGTAAGGATGGTATAGAAAACTTTTTGTTTTAATGCAGGAGAGGGTAAACGCTTACCTCAGAGGAATTTCTAGGCCAGTTTTATTCTCTCAATTTGATGCATTTCTGAATATGGATTCATTAAACTTGGACTGCCTCATGTTTGTGATGGATGAAAGATTAAATTCCCTAGAACTGTTGTCGTGGTTTAGCCCCAGCTGGCAACTAAGCACCACGCAGCCACTCACTCACTCCCTCTCCCCCAGTGGGACGGGGGAGAGAATTGGGAAAAAACCTCATAGGTTGAGATAAAAACAGTTTAATAGGACAGAAAGAGAGAAAGAAGCAACAGTGATAACAATAATAACACCAACAAAGGAATGTACAAGAACAAGCGATGCCCAATAAGCAATTGCTCACCACCCAGTGATCGATAGCCTATCCCCGAGCAGCGGTTTCCACGCCCCAGCTAACTCCAGTTTATGTACTGGGCATGACGTCGTATGGTATGGAATATCCCTTTGGCCAGCCTGGGTCACTGTCCCGGCTGTGTCCTCTCCCAGCTCCCCGTGCACCCCCAGCCTCCTTGCTAGCAGGCCAGCCTGAGAAGCTGGACTGTCCTTGACTACTTAGCAACAACCCAAAACATCACCACGTTATCAACAGTTTCTCACCCCAAATCCAAAACACAAGCCTCACACTAGCTTCTGTGAAGAAAACCAGCTCTATCCTGGCTGAAACGAGGACAGCTGTGTGTTCTGTAATGTTCTGAGTGTGACTCTTTGGTGTCATCTAATTTCAGTGTTTTGGCTGAAAGAACACTTGAATGTACTATACACTGAAAGGGAGGCTTGTTTTAATGCATTCTCTCTTCCCCCTGCTCCCCCTCAATCACAAAGACTGTTATAAAATTCAACTGAGGTGTGGTACAAGTCAACATGCCCAATCCTATAAGTATATAAGTCACCAGGAATATTAACATGGAGAGAAGAAAAATATAGGCAGATCATAAAAGCATTCACACCTGATTTTTGTCTGGTAATACTGATTTTTATTGTTGAGGGAAGGACGGGACAGGATTTTCATTACCTAGGATATCAGCTGCTCTATTCCCAAGAACAATTCCAAGTCAAGGATGCAATAGCAGGTCTTCTATTCGTATTTTATTTAAAAATGAGAGATTTATTGTTTTTACAGTTGTGTAGCAATGTAAGCATATCCAGTTGGACTGGGTAAAGACAGGAGTTAGAAGTTTAAAAGGCAGATTGCTTTCCAAATCAGTATGTCACTGTGACTTTTTCCAGATAGTAAGTTGTGGAAAACCAAGCCCCAGCAATCTAAACAAAATCTGGGTACAGCTTTTCAGTCTTCGCAACTTTGAGTCACACTTTGGGGTAACGTACTCTTTTTTTTTTTTTCTACTTTCTCCTGAACATGGGAATGCAGGCTTAGTCTTCCTGTCACCAGAGTCTGATTATAACTCCTCAGATTTAGACAATAAGATTAGATGCACAAAACACTTTTTATTTTATATCTTCTGGGGCATGCTAGTGAACACTTATGTAAGTATACAAAAGATTTCTATAGAAAATATTTCTGATCACGTTATTCCTTTTGCCTACTACCCCAAAGAGCTGCATGGCACATTCTTCACTTGCAGCTCTCTAAGGGTCTCAGTCTGTCTATAGGGAGTTAAGTTTTATACTGTGCTCAGGGATGTCCCTTTCCAGCAAACAAATTCTTGACAAATACTACTTTTTCTTGTCTAGAAAATATACTTAAAATGTTTTCAGTGATGTAATGCAAGCATGGGCTGTGAGTGGACTGGAGGATAGGATTTTACCTCACCCAGATACTGATAAAATGGTAATTTAGAAAAGAGGATGCAGTTAAACTAGAATATCTATGAAGTAATATTTGGTGAAAGAATTGTCTACACTAGCTAAGGCTGGGCAACTTCTGACTAAGCAGCAGTACTGTATTAAAGGACTGAGGGAGAAAAGTAGAAGTGAATCATGGACAGAACATAAGTTAACAGGATTTTACTGTGAAGAAGGTAAATACTGTCTTGGTGTGTAGTAATGGGAACATCATCTATAAAATATGAAGTAATCATTTAGTTCATTTCTGGTAAGGCTTCAGCTGAAGTATTTTGTCCAGCTTTGGGCCCTGCGTTTTGTATAAAATATACTCTTATTGAAAAATATTCCTGGAGAGACTAACAAGGAAGCGTGATGAAAATGGAGTTGTTTGAACCAAATTGTAGAACAGGCTAAGGGATGGGGGTGGTAATAGCATCCAAGTAAGTGAAAGGTTTTATGTAACTTAAGAGACAGAACTGTCACTTTTACATTGACACTGTGTCCGTGTAAGTAGTCCCAGAAAAAAACAAGCTTGAACTGGAGCGAGGAGATACAGTCTTTAGGGAAGTTTTCTGAATATCAAGCTACCTAGATGCAAAATTGCCTGGGGAAATTGTGTACTCTCTAACACAGGGGGTTTTGAAGATATGGTTAGCTAGATGTATATCAGGGATAGTTTATACATAGTTAAAGATGCCCAAGATACATACCACCTGTTCTTTTGGAGCTTGTGCTGTACTACCTTTCTGTAATTGCCTTTCAGCTGTGCAGTGCTTCAATCAACTGCTGGCATTTGCCAAAATCCCATAGGAATGTTACACCAATGTAGAGAGAAAAAGATATACAAAAGGTAGTAAGATGAACATGCCACATAGAGCTAGCAGGTTGCTAAATATGCCAAGAGTTTGAATGTTAATGAATTAAAACAGTTTCTTCAGGAGATATATTTGGCTCATATTTAGCTCACAGTAGTGTAAAAATGGTGTAAAACCACAATATTATATTTGGTTCACAGTGGGAAGCATGAGCTAAACAGCATTATTACAGTTTATAAATTTATTTTTGATAGAACACAGTGTTGCTGCAGCATACGCAGTGTTGTCAAAATGAAAACTTTTCTTAAATATGCATTGATTTCAGGGAAGGTTAACAGGGAAGGCAGCTCAGGTACCATGTCTTTCTACTCGGTTCTAAACAGATGGAAAATGAAAGATCTGAGAAAGAGATGACTCTGCTTCAAGCATCCTTCCCTCAAATCATCAGAAACTACATTTTAATAGAACAAAACCAGTTCATTTAGTTCTCATGCAGAATTTGCAAAAGTACTATAATATTAAAATTTGTCCGTAAAAGAGAGAGTGGCAAACAAGCTTTGGGGGGGGTGGGGGGTGGGGCGGGGAAAGTTTGACTGCAATCTTTTTAATGTTAAATGATTGAATACTAGTGCTAAGATTAATTCTGCCTGGTATCTGAACGCATCTTGTTTGACTTTTTCTAGATTATTAACAAACAACAGTGTTAGCCTTTGGCATGGCATCCTTTCTTTCTGTTCTAAGTGTGTATAAAGAGATGCAACGGCTTGTCTTACACGCAGCTGAATTTAGTCTCAATTTTTATGAGTTGGGTTGTTATGAGTAATTTGTAGTTATCAGTGAAATAAATCAAGCACAGAAGATAGTTGTAGTTCAAATAAAATTCACCTAGTCAGTAGGACTAACTGGTATTTTTCTGGCTCTTCATCAGGAATGCACTCTGAAAAGTTCTATTTGAATGTCACTGCGTGAACAGTTCCAATTACTAATAGAATTCATCAAACCATTTAGTAGTGTAGTGACATTAAGTAATAATTAATAGACTGTGTGATGTGTGGCTGATTGAAGTGACAACGATTAACCTGTGACATAATAGAATGGGCCTGGGGAACAACCGGCATGCGATGTGACACTATTCGTTCTTCCCTGTGTCATTGGAGTTTGGCCTGTTTCCACTCACAAAATGAAACTGGGTGCAAAATCTAGAACCTGTTAATGTGATTGGTGTTTGTGGCATTTTGGAGCCAATATTAATGTGTTCCTGTGTGGCTCCACCTTGCCTTCAAAGAGTTGACAAGATGTCAGGATTTGATCTACTGATGTACTAAATTTTTAATAATTCTAAAAACTGTGCTATCTAGACACAGAAGTTACAGCTGTATCTGTATAATAAGATTGTGTTACACAGTACACATTCAGATATACATACAGAATATTCTTTGCGGTCTGTGTGGTTAGCCAGTATTTAGAATCTTGCTGCTTTTAAGAGAAGAAATTGGGGGGAAAAATAATGTGTTTCACTGGTGCAGCCAGTATACTTAGAAGGAGTATACAAACTTTTCCATTTTCCTGACCAAGAGTGAGTTTTCTTTCCAGAGATTGAGGTTTCTGCTGAATACTTTGTTTAAAAAACCCACCCTTTTAATCTCACTTACGGCTTTCTTCATTGTCTGTTTATTGCTTCCCTGGTTTCTTAGGCTTTTTTGTTTCTTTTCTTCTCCCTCTCCTCTAATGACATGAAAAAAGAACACTTCAGTCAACCCCTCATCCCTGTTTTAGGAAGCAATACCCAGAGAGGGCTTTTGCCAGCCCGTGTTAAGTTTTCACAAGGAGTACTTTGCCTTAGGCAGTGGTTTCTTACCATACTTACCCGTGTAAGAAGCATTTAATGTTTTCTTCGTATAGTTGGTGTGAAAAATGCTTAGAGCATTAACTTCAACTTGTTGAAGTATACATATTAAAGCAGCTTGGAACACTTGCCAGCACAGTAACACAGCATGGTGCATATATCTAAAATATAAGAAGCCCTGTGGAATACAGGTAGTAGCAAATTCAGTGGAAAAACACAGTTAATCAAGTATAATCAAGTTTTCCTCTGTTTTTTTGAAAGTGAGCATTTCTTGTAGATGCTGTATTTTTCATGTATTCCTTTGGAAAAATATGAATATTCTATGTTGAATGTTTTGATAAGAACAGAACCCAAAATAGAATCACCATATCTCCTACTCAGTAGTGGCATTTTCTTGTGTAAGAGTTTATAGGACACTCTGGGTTTGGCTTCTTGTGAGCCTGTGAGGAAGTCTGCTGTAAAAGGGAACTGAACACTCATTTTAACAACCTTCTGTTCAGAAATGGAACTTTCCAGAGATTTTGTGTTATTTCAAAATATTTTGTGCAGTTCTACTTAAGTGATCTATTGTGATCGTGCAACAAAATAGCTTGTTATAAGGAGGGGGAAAACTCTAAACAGAAATATCCTTTAAGTGTATTGGGTTACTTTCAAGATCAAAATTCACCCATACTTTCTAGCATAACACTAGAATCATATTTTCTTTTAAGCTTCTAAGATGAAAAAAATGTCTGAAGCACAGACCATGGGGGATGTAGAATATAGCCAACAACCTTAGAAGCATTCAAGCTTGACCAGAACTGATAAGTTCAGTTGTAATTGTGGACCTTTCATCGTCAAAAGGACGCAGACTGGTGCAAACTGAAGCCAAATGCATGAGTCAAGATGTGTGCTCCTGAGAATTATTCAGCTGCATGATTTTTAGCAGTGATGGAGCCTGAGGCCGTGTCTTAGAGTACGTTATAGTTCTCTGTCAATCACATAAATTAAGGGTCCAGAAAATTATATTCCAACTACATCTCAAGCAAACTGATCTTCAGTGCGTACAGGAGCACGTCAGCATCCTTGTTTCACATGCATGAAAGCTGAGGTTAAAGACATAACCCCAAAGTTGCAGAGAGGCCTCAACTTCAGTTACTGCAGTGGGAGCTACACATTTCTAAGCCTGAGCCTAAAAGCTACAGTAATCCTAGTATCAGAAATAAAGTAGACCAAAAATCAAGATCTATTGCTTTTACCCAGCTCTGTCATCCATTAAAGGAAATGCTTTGAGAATGGCTTTTTGGAATTTGGATGCCTGATAATTTTGACAAAACTCTCTAGGATGAAGAATCTGCTGAAAAAAAAGTTTGAGGAACATTACTTGTGACTGCCTCCTCCCTGTTTAGTATTACTTGCTTCAGGTTTTTGATTCCAACAGTAAATGGAGAAGTATTTCTACATTTGTTGGGTTCAGTTACAATTTACCCAAAGGGAAACAAAGCTCTGTTAGCAGAAAAGAGACTGCTCCATCACTCTGTTCTTGAATTCTTGAGACTGAGAAACTAATATTCTTACTAAACGTGTTAGTGTTACAAATTAAAAAAACCCTAACTCTTCATCTGTCTACTTTCATAATAATAAAAGATGGTCAATAACCATCCTACATGTGACAAAGTCAGGAGGTTCAAATTAAGCTTACACCTCAATCCAAACATACTAAAATGGAAAACATGTCGTCACCAGTACTAGAGCACTGTAGGTCTATTTGTGCTAACCAGGTAAAGAGAAGTATGAAACTTGACAGTTGAAATCTACAGGTGCTCAGGCAATTTGCTGACTTGAATGGAACCAGGATTTCTTTATGATACTGCAGTTACTGTAGTCTCAGACAAGACAATGTTCACTGTTAAAGACCCAATAAATACTGCTGGGAATTTGTGATTTATGGGTATTGCAGAAATGGTCAACAAGGATTCTAAGAGGCTCTATTTAAATCCCATAGAGAAAAAGTTGTAAACTCTCCAGGGTAATGGCTGTGGCAAAGATTTCACTTGTACTGGCTGTGTTTCTTTCCTCTAGTATGGGCAGAAATGGTCAATGGCAGGCTTATTCTTTCAGTGGCAACAAACTTTTGACCAGTGAGTGCTGCTCCCTGGAGTGTCTTGGACCAGTGAGTGCTCAATGGTTAGTAGTTAGATAGGTGTGTTCATATTTTTAGAATTCTACATGTACCTAAGAATCCCTAGTAGGTGTACAGAAAGGGCAATATAGCAGAAAGCTGCCTGAATGGTAAATGATCATGTTTATCAAATTTCTTTTATTTTCTTCTTCTCTTATTTCCCCTTCCCTAATTGTCATCTCAGGAGCTGTTGAAAAGCATGTGTTCTTTTGCGTTATTTATATTGTATTGTCAGATTTGGAAAATTTCCTGCCTGACAAAGTGGTTTAGTGGTTCCTATGTGCTGTATGAACTGTTGATTTGTTTAGCTTGCTTCCTTTGAAGTGTGCTGATATGTTACACTGGAGTCGGGTGACTGTTTACAGACACTATTCACAGTACCTATGATTCCCTTGTAAACAGCCAGTACTTTTGCGTGGTTTTATATACAAATCGATAGTCTTTTTGCAGCTGAGTAGATCATGTAATTTCTAATGTAACTAAACAAGCAGCAGCATGAAGGTATTATTGCCTAAAAACAGGTGCTAGAACTAAACAAATGGTTTTATTGATTCTCTTAGGTTTAATCAAAATTTCAGAAAATCCCCACCTTGTCTCTTTCTTTGGCCTTGTGAATTATCAATACAGCGTAGGCATGGTTTCCTTATTAGTTTCTGGTACTTTAAGAATAAGTAACATCATACTTAAATTAAGGATATATTCTGCAATTTTTATACATGGGAAAAATAGATACTTGTAGTGAAGAGATTACTATCCCGAAGGCTTTTTCTTTTTGAAGGTTTCCCCTTCATAATAATGTTAGAAATTGATTGATTTAGAGAATTTGAGAATTCTATTGCTGAAGAAAAGCGTAATAATTGTGAGGGGTGGGGTGAGGGCTGTGTGTGTGCAAGAAAAATGAGCTACATGAGTAACAATGACAAAACAATGGGCCTGAATGCCAGAGTATTTTGAAGGCTGGGTAGAATGCAAAGCGATATTTTAAATTCACTTTTAGGAAAACATCTAAGTTTCAAAGTACTGCAAAACAAATAACAGTTGCTCAGTAAGGTGATGCGTAAGTTGTTGGGTTGTGAAGAGCTGCTCTATTGATTTTTTTTTTCCTTTTTTTTTTCCTGTCACCCATTTGCCCCACAGCTGGCATGAGGATCTTCTGACTTGTTAGCCAGTGATTAGTGGCCAGCATGAAAAGAACAATCCTGAAGACTGGATTGCCCAGTACAGCAGATACGTGGGCAAAATCCACTCACTATTTGTATTCGTTATTCCTCAGAGGGAGACAAGGGCTATAACCAGTACATCTGAATGTAGGAGATCAGACACTACTATGTTATAAATGCACACTAGAAGATGTTTAAGCCCGTTAACTTGTTATGCTTTGTGTAGTCCTACAGAGACAGGATTCAGGAGAAGCTTTTGATCAATATTCTAATCATTGCTGTGGTGGAAAAACTGCTAGCCAGAGAGGCAGAGATCTGTGCTGGGACTGGGGAGAGAAGAGATTAGTTCCGGGGCACCCTACACTTGTACTGGAAGGAAAGAGACATTTTAAAAGAATGACATATAATTCTAGCACTCAATGTCCCTGTAGGAAATACAAGTCAAATGCACCGATAAATGAAAGAGGAAAATGCCATGGAAGCCAGTAAATCAAAAAGTAATGGATTGGAATATTTAGAGAGCTTAATTTCAATTGCTGAAAGTGAGACAGTGGCATACTGCAGAAGTCTGAGGTTTGGGAGGAGAGACTTGCAGTACTTACTGTTCAGCCCTCTTCATTACTTCCCAGAAGGGGTACGCTGGAGGAGCGCAGCAGCTGACCCTAGAGGACACGGCCTTATTCCTCATATCAGTACACTGTATAGCTTCACTCTTTTCAATAGCTTGACAGTTTAAAATTGGTTTAAAACTGAAGAATGAGGCCATTCAGCCCTAGATTTGGTGGGAACCAAAACTCCCTAGGAGCACTGCTGTTCCCTGGTTAGCATTGAAGCTCCTTGGGCACTGAGGGCACCTTAGGCTCAAAGTGCTGTAACTACCGTTTCCATTTGCTTTTGTGGCTTGTACTGCATTGAATGCTTATTAGAACTAAATTAAGGTCAGTCAAGCTAGTGATAATTCCAGTGAAGTTATACACTTCTGTCATCTATCCTACATTTTTCACTAATAATTTAATGTTTGATTTTGGTTATATTTTAACATTTTCAATTGAAATGGCAGTTATTCTTTGTCAGAACCCAGCCATTACTCTTGTCAAAAAGACATACGATGCATTAGCTTAAGGGCAATCGCTAATAGCTACGTAGGTGATTTGGTTACATAGGATGGGCAAGTCTACATATATCTTTGTCAAGTGGTCAGGGTTTGCATACCCTGTAGTTTACACAATTTGGGAGTGCAAAAATAAAATTTCAGTTTGGCTTTGATGCCATTTTGCCAAGTCTACATATATCTTTGTCAAGTGGTCAGGGTTTGCATACCCTGTAGTTTACACAATTTGGGAGTGCTGCTGAACTAATCCTGCAAAAATAAAATTTCAGTTTGGCTTTGATACCATTTTGCTGTAATTAACATTTGCTCTCTGCTGGGTTCATTGGAGTCTTTTTATGGTTGTGTTTTGTAACTGCAACTGAAATGAGTTTGGTGAAGGGAGTGCAAGGGGGAGTGCTTGGTTGCCATATAGTCTCTCAAAGCATTTGTGATGACAAAGCTTTCTGATTACTGGGAGGAAGGGACCCAATTATATTTTCTTGCACTGTTTCAACTTGTGCAAGATACCCTTTGCTTTGCTAGACCCTACTATCCTGCTTATGTTATGTTTGCTTTCACTTGTTAACTCTCAAGAATGTTTTGGAACATGATAAAACAATCCTGTGTCTTGTTTCATTGCCAGTGGACCTGGGGGCCATATTTTAAGAGTATTCAGATGTATTTGGGAATCCCATGTCACATCTGCATCTTTGGAGCTTTAAAAATCAGGTTCCACTAATACAGATGAAGCAGGCCCAGGTGTTGTCTCTGTTATAACAAGAAGAGTGGGAGTTTGCATCATCTGTGCATGAGGGAGGGGAATAAGCTACTGTGCTGGTATGATGCAAATATATTTTATTTCCCTATGAAGAGAAAAATTCTCATGGCAAAGATTATTTATTTATTTTTAGACTGAGGTATGCAGTGTTCCTCACATCTTAACACACTGGCAAGCCTCCATTTTCTCACTGAGTTTGATTTGATACGTTTTCTGGATAGAATTGTGGCTACATTGAAGTCAGTGGCAGAACTCAGCGAAGTGCAGGAAATAGGATTTCACACACTAAATACAGATGCCTGTGTTAATTCTACTTTCAATGATTATTATACAGACATTGCTAGCCTTATTGCTAGTGCAGTACCTCATCTGTCTCTTCTCTCAGGGGTAGGTACAAACCATTCCTTCTTCTAAAAGCACATACTTTGTACTGACCAGTTCCTGCAATTCCTTGCCTTCTAAAAGCGATGTTCCTTATTTATGCTTTTAGTTATCTAAGGGAATATAGCTAACCTGGCACCTAAACATTTAAAATGTCCCTTTTGGAGAATAGCAGCTTTCAGCTGATAACCAGAGCCCTTCAGTCGTCTTTGATGTTATTTTTCAAGCGATCATCCACATAGAAAAGACTGGTGCTCAGATGCACACACTGAGAACCTAGTGGCAAAAAATCCCCATGGACAGCACTGTGGGTGTGCAGGATGATTTCTTCCCAGCTGTTACTGCAGTGCTTCCACCAGCATGTTTCCACCTTGGATCACCTTTGATTTGCATCAAAAAAGCATAAATCCTTCATGAAAGAATCCCATGTGTGTGTGTTCTGCAACAAGACACAGAAGTTGTGAAGACAAACTGGCTGCAGAATTTGCACAGGTACTGCATTCCTAGAAATGCAAATGTACATAACCTTATAATTTCCTTCTTAATAAGATATGAAGGGGTAGTAAATTTTTCTTTTCTGTATCTTACAAGCAAACCTCTTGCAACCAGAGCAATTAGAGCAAACCCCAAAGCTCCAAGGCTATGGCAGCATTTCTGTTTATATTAAGAACCTTTTTTTTCAGTGAACAGGAGCTGATTTAGGAATGTAGAATTTCTTGTAATGTGACTGTTTGAAACCTCGGGGCTGGCTTTCCAGCCAGCTCTTCCCTGGTGGGAGTTTGCCTGAACCCATGACTGTTGTTCTCTTGTGGGAACACTCATGTCCGTCTTTGAGGTTTATTCAGTCACTGGTACATTAATGAGATGCAAATTCATAGTTGTCATTTCTCAAAATCTATGATCATTAAAATTAATTAACAAACAAGGAACAATTCTTATCTGTTGTGACTCTTTTTAAAATTGTTTGCCATTGGAATCTACTTCACAAAGAATGAAAACCCAGAGCTGGTCAGTGAATGGCTGCAGTGCCTTATGGTACCAGCAAGAAAATGAAATGGAAATCATAGGCTGGAGGAGGTGAAAGTGCAGGTATGTAACGGAGTAGTAAAAATTTTTTCCAGCAACTTTTTCTGGCACTCTCTGAAGACAATGAATGTGATGATGCCTTCACTTCAATGGGAACAGGAGCAGGCCCCCAGAGAACAGTGGTGGCATCCATAATGTAATACCCACCCCCCCCGCTAATAGCTCTGTTAAATAGCTTTGGTGTTGACTACAGAAGTACCAGCTGTGCACACTCTTGGCTGGAGAAAAAGAGTTGGGGAGATGTGAATATATGTGGGAACATCTGGTGTGGAAACTAATCAAACTGCACAAATTATTTTCTCTGTGTTAGTGATTGTTCTTCTCTATGCCAAAAGGAGATCAGGAGCTGAGTGTCAAACCTCTTCAGAGAGTGCAGCAAATCCTCCTAAAAGGAAGTATCTTTGTCTTCTCCTGAGATTCAAGTTATTTTTCTCTTGAAAATGAATCAATAGATGATCTTTTTTAGGAAAAGAATAAGCAGCTACTCTTCATAGGATAAGCATTCCTCCTTTCCCCCTGCCACACACATACCCATGCTATGCCTGTGTATATAGGCAAACCTACTCTTTGTTAGTAATTTATCTTCCTGTCTGAGAAGACTTTTTTTCCCCCCCCCCATGTAGTCTGCTGCACTAATGTTTTGCAGGAATGGTTTGGTTCCTGTGACAAAAATCCAAGTAATATTTAACATGTCAATATCAGAAGAACAACTGCAGGTATCCTGGCAATTCTTATTTCAAATTAGATAGTATTCTGCTCACAACTATATACCTATCTGCTGTAGTCCAGTTAACCAAAGCTCTGCATTATTTGTAACCGTGGTTTGCCTTTACAATTCTATGCCAGCTTGTTTTATCACAACACGATGCTGACACCATGTCGCATCTAATTAAGTGAAATAATTGTCTTGCATTGCTCAAGAGCTGTTTTGTATTTGTCTAAATTACACAGCCATTAGTATGCTTATGTGCACCCGAATCATATTCAGATGTTTGGGTGAACAGAGTGTTGTGTTCTTTGTGGCCACAAGATGCCAGGCTAATCTGAGTATGGAGCAATACTCGGAGGTTTGCATACCACGCGTGTCTGTCTATGCATATATACTTTTATATATGTGTGTGTGTGTATATAAAAAAAGTAAAAATGATGATGAAGATAATGATTAAATCTTGGATTTTTAAAGGCATCTAAAGAAGCCAGACAAACAGTTCTTTCTAAAGCCCGAAGACTGATACTCACTTTCCTTAGAATAATTTAAAACTCTCAGCCCTTCCTGTTTTGTGCTAAGACACAATTAGATAGAAAGCCTGCATAGTGCTGTGTTCTGTGCACTGAATGCAAGGACTTTGAGTTTGGCCTGTTGTCTTTTGAGTCAGTGGCCCCAGTGACTTCAGTTGGGAGTGCAGGTATGTGAATAATGAGTCTGAAAAATGTAACCAACACATGGTTCTAAGAAGGCTTTATAAACACCCTTCTTCCCCCTTCACCCTCCACTTGCTCAGCGTTGTTGTAAGAAGCTTAGAAAGTTCTAAAGTGTATTAGAAACAAAATGTGTTTTTCAAGATTGTATGGGGTGGGTGTCAGATTTTTTTTTTGTTTCTCTTTTGTTTGTTTTGTGGGGTTTTTGTTGGTTTTTTTTTTTGTTTTTTATTTTTTTGTTTTTGTAAGATCTGCTTCTAATTTAGCAGAGAAACATTAAGCAGGCAGGACTTATTAATCCGCAACATGACCTTCTCTCAGGAGTAGTGGTGTGCAGCAAAAAATTTGAATTAGGGGCTAAACTAAAAAAAAATTCTACATTAGTCAACGATGCTGGTGATGTTTTTGAAAAGTATACCTGCTTCCTGCCTTGCCCTGCCAATAACTGTGATTTCTACTGTCCCCATTGCTGACCCTTTTACCTGCCCTGTCTGTGTGTTTGCTCTGCCTCCCTACCCCTCGCCCCACGCTGCTGGTGGTGATCCCTGCGCTCCCTGGCTCCTCAGCTCTGAGGAGTGCTGCTTTGGTTGCACAGATTGACACCCCTTTCTCTGTTTTGATTTAACGCGGGTAACTGTAGTTAAGGCGCAGGCTCAGAGTGACAGGGACATCAGTTCATAAAACTGTCACAGACCATGGGTATGCACTCAGGTTTTGCACAGAATTTCATCTCACACTTACTGCCGTTATGCCTTTATATGCTGTGGCTATCTTTCTGGGTGGAAAAGAGTATTTGGTGACTCTTGTATTTAATATTCCCACGGTGCATTGCTTTTTTGCTGCCAAGGACCGTATCGATGAAACACATTCTGTTGATGAGGGACTCCAGAAGGTCTCTAAGTCTTCTATACTAAGCAGCAGGTAATGGGCAGAAAAACGTCCTTCAGCTGAGAAAAAGTACAGAGGACAAGGTTAATTTAACTTAGAAAGCAATTTGCAAATGAGCAGGTGGGTAGATACTCCCACACAGTTATTACCTGTGTATGTTCACATAATATGCAAATACTTTCCTGTGTAACAGAATTGAGATATTTGGAAAGCCCTATAAAATCTTTGGTTAGCAAATACTATAAGCGCATGTATATCCATCTACATAATTCCAATGCATGTAAATAAGTGCTAATTAAATAATACACCTACAGTTCAGTCCACCTTTAAAGGTTGCCTTTCTCCTGCTGTCAAAAGTCAATGTATTCCATTTCTTCCAGTTTTTGTCTTTTTGCTCCTTTGACTTGAGCCTTTTTGCAGTGACTAACCTTTCCATATCTGAAAAATTCTGAGCCCAGTGTGAGAAGATTCAAGAATATATCAGCTAATAATAATTCAGGACGTGCTGTGTCTTGAGCTGTGTCACATAGTTTGGGGACATGTATGTGCTAAAGAAACTTGCACTTGGAGACAAAGTGCAGTTTGTGTGAGACAAAGATACAGAAAGAACGGTGGGAAACCTACAGGTAGACACATTAAAATCTTTATATGTTGATAAAAGTACAGGCCCTGGATAGAACAGGATCTTCAAAGATGGGGAAGATTGCCAGTCCGAATCTGGTGCAGAGTAGTGACTTAAATTGATGATCTGTTACAACTTTCAGTGTCATTCATGAAACAGATGTAGGTCTTTGAGTACTTCTGTAAGTGGGTATGTGTTTCTGTCACCAAGGATCCAACATGTGCTACTAACTGGTGAAGTGACAGGGAATTTGAGGGTATTTGCTTCTCAGGCACTTCAGTAATTTTGATTTATACTATTTCCTCCTCTTTAATTCAGTTCCAGTCATGGAGCAGCCTGGGGAACACCTGTGACTTCCAACACAGATTATTTAGTGTTAGCTCACTGTGTGTACATTTGGGTACTGGTTTCCTGATAATATAGGAGCTAGTTCCTATGTTGGTAAAGATACAGAGAACATGAAAGAAATGATCTCTTGATTTGAATCATTTTATATCGGGTCCATTTAGTTCATTCAGTCATGCAGTCATGACAAATTGGGCCGGAAAGGAGAAAGTTTCATATATCAACCTAACAACCTAGGTCATTATTTTCCTCCTGTTCTCCTGAACCCTTGCTGATTTTGTACTGCTGCATGTGTCTGTCCCTGTTCCTTGTTCTCAGTGGATACCAAAGACATGCTAGGAAGCTTTTTACCAAGTTTTAGATTTCTATGAGAAAAATGATGCAGGTTTAACAGCATGTGCAAGTATTTGTAGACAAGCAAATGTGTTTCCCTCTTGGCTGTTTAGTTGTCTGTAACAATAATGTCATAAATAAATAATGTTTCCGTGAGGGAAAAGAGGAGACGTTTATCAGATAGAATACATGCCAGTTAGGATAACTCTGAACAAAATGTTAACACGGATTAAAGAGGAAAACATGCTGCTGGCAAACAAATTGTTGGTGAAAACAGTTTTAACTAGGGAGTTCCTTTCTCTGTTGGATAGAAATGGTGCCTGCCATGCAGACCAGCTTTTAAAATTAAGACATTTGTCACCAGAACTGCTGGGTCTGTGGAAACATTCAAATGAGAATAATGTAAGTGCTGCAGTAGAATAATGCACAATAAATAGTACATGGAACTGTAAAAATGCTGCAGATTAGAGTAGGATCAGAGAGATAATGCCTAAGGGATTACTTTTTCCTTTCCTGAAATGACATTTTCATAGAATTTAAAACCTGATTCTGTTTTATTGAAATCAAGGTGAGGCTTTCCTTTGCATTTAGTGGATTCTGGAGCAGGTCATTAATGAATGCAAACTGGTCAGTGCTTGGAGAATGAATCCTAATTGTCCACAGAATAGATGCATCGTATTTTCTAATACTGTTTTGTCAATCTGTTTCCTCCTTCTCTGAGGCCTGGTTTTGAGAGGTGCAAGGCTAGCTCATCTTCATTCCACTTCCATTTGGCTTCCTTTGCTATGATTGACAGCTAGGGAAAAAACACTGGTAGCTTTTGTTAATCAGTGTGCACATCTCTGTTAGCAGCTGTACTGAGACTGCCAACTAATTGCCACACAAGTTCCACTCAGGAACTTAAGTCAGCAGAAATAATGACAAAGTGATGCCTGTCTTTTCTTTGTTTGTTTGGGGTTTTTATGATTGTTTGGTTTTTTAAAGTTGTAGAGGGCTGGATGACTAATAGCATGCAACTCACAAGTCATACTGCCTCAGAACAGTCCTACCTCTTCTTAGCCATTAGAAGCCATTTGAGGAAAATAAAGTAGGCATTACAGATTAGGAAGAAAAAAAATACACTTAAAGGGGGCTTTGGTGTTATTAAAGTACATGCTTCAAGTTCAGCACGTGCTTATGCTTTTTTTTTTTAATATAGGTGCCATCCTGGATTGACTTCTAAATTAGTCTTTGACATCTGTTACAGGAATTTTACATTTGTAGTTCTCCTCTCCCCTCTTTTAGAGACATGTTCATGCTTGACAGTTGGCATGTTTTTAATATTAGAAAATGGCCTTCATAAATAATGTGAAAATGGAAAGCATGTAAAAATTTCTACTGCAGAATCAAACTAATTAATCTATGATCGTCTAGTTATTGTTGATTTATGTACTTTATCAGCCCACTGTACTTGGTTCAAAACACAGGGAAAATCTGGTGTTTAATGGAAAGTATACTTCTTGGTTAAACTGGTGTATATATTTGAAAAATGGGAAGAGAGAAAAAAGTGGCAAGACAATGTTTGAAGGCAGCAGAAGAAAATGCAGTGACATTACAGACATGAATTATGAAGAAGGTAAGTACATTCAATCAGTTGCTCTCTGTTGGCTTGAGGGTAATCTCTGCCATATTACAATGTACTGATTTATGGACTAATTAGTTGTACAAAACAAAAATATTTATAGAAAATGTTTCTCTCAAGCAGCCACCAAACCAACCAAACAAAAGGAAAATGGATTTTGTGTATTAAAAAATTAAATTCAATATATATTTATGAGCCCATTCAGAATGTAGAGTCTTTTTGCTACTAGGTTTCCAGTAAGCAGAAATATCTATGTATCAAAACCTAATTGTGTCAGTATCTAGACATTTATGGAAGAAATTAAATGCCTAAGATAGAGGTATTTCAAGCTATAAAAATATTACATATTAATTTATAAAGTCATAATATTATTATTACATGAGCTTTAATACAACCAATACAGAAAAAATCGGACAAGGAGGGGGGGAAAAACCCCATAGCCATCTCTGTCTTTTGGAAGAGGATTTTAGTGTTTTAATTTTTTTTCTGCATGTATTTCTTTTAATTTCTCAGACTCTTAAGATGCTTCCAATTACTTTGACTCATATATAACATCCCTTCAAAAAACAGTAGTTGTGGTTTCTGTCTAGCCTTAAGACTGAAGTGCAAAAGAGAAAAACCCAAAACAGAAAAATCAAATGTGTGAGTAACATATCACAACATTGAAACTCCAAGCGTGGTAGGCAAAGACAATGTTTTGGGAGATGTAATGTAAAATAGACTTGGATAAGATAATTTGAAGTAAGTGGGTGGCAAATACATGCAGATGGAAGACTATTTAACTTCACATTTGTGTAATTTGGATGGAGTAGGGAACTGTAGGTCTCCGTACTTAATGCAGTGGACGAGGTGTCAGAATTAATCTCTCTTTCTGTAATTGAATTTTTAAGTCTCTCAACATCTTTAAGCTTCAGTCCCCAGGAATAAAATGGAAATAGCATGCCTCCCTGCTTTGCAGCAGTGTCATGAGGCTAACCTCAGTAAAGTCTGGGAGATACGCAGATGCTAGATATTGTCAGTAAACGAGAAACCTGTCAAAAAATTGTTCACCACTAAATCTGCATAGTTAGTCATCATTCCTTCCATCCTACTCAATGAGAGAATTGTAAAAGTAGTTGTGACTTTCTACCAGATCTAGGGAGGCAATAGAGCACTGCCGAGACCAACTTGTAAGTACCAATCCAGCTAGTTTTTGCCTGTGGGAGATCTCTAGAGCAAAGTAATAAACATTTTTTATGAGGGCATAGAAAAAATTATGACATGAGGGAAGAAAGCAATATAGTAGATGTAATTACCAGTGCTCTACATGCTGGTTCTCTCATCCTACCAAGCACCAGTAATTAGAGGTGAGATTGTTAACAAGAAATGCATTGAATGAGTCAGTGTAGCCATTCAGAGCCTAGTTGAGTCCCATGCTGAACATGGTGACAGCGGATGCCAACAGAAGGCCTGGAGGGAAAATGTTCTCTTCTGAACCCACTTCATTTTCTACCTCCTTTTAAGAACTACATGCAAAGATTTAGGAGATGTGTGGCGAAGAGCATATGTAACTGCTGGCCTTACACAGGTCTTGGCAATGGGGTTCTTCGTGCACTGAGCTTGCTCTGCTTTGACCTGAGGGAGGCCTGGGATGTGGTTTCTAAAAAGGTGTTGAAAAGCAGCTGCTTTGAGAACATCTGGAGTAGATGGCCAGACTAATGATGCTAAATTCACAGCTGGAGCCAAAGACAAGGCAGAGGTGGTGTGTACGGGTCTAGGCTGTTCCAGCAGATAAGTGAGCAGTGTTTCGCCTAGACAGGAGGGGAAATCCTCAAGTGGAGAGTGTCCTGTCTGTGTGAGGCTCAAGTCCTGCGGTTTTGAAATCGGAGATTACAATGCCAAATGCTGTGTCCATGAATTTACGAGTATGTATGTAGTATCCAGATGGGCTTTTCCCCTGAGATACTAGTATATATTTAGTCTGAGGGCAACTTACGTTCTCTTTCATTCTCCCTGGTGCTGGGTTTCCCCCAAGTATTACAACTCTTGAGAAAAGTGGATTTTTTTGCTTTTTGCTTTGTTTCCCCTTGGATTCCAATGCCTATCACATACACTTCTGCTTGGAACTGAGAGAAAATTTGTGTCTGATGAGCACTGAGAACAGAATTGTTCATTCTACTTTGTCTTGTTCTTGCTGGTCTACATTTTCTTTTCAGTAGCCTCTGCTCCAGCCTTCATTTCTGTATTTAACCTTTTAATTTTCTACAATCTGAAGCTCAAGACTTTGTTTTAAAAAACTGTGTATTTGAATCCGATTTCCTGTGAATGCTTTTTAGCTCTATTAGGTGAGTAAATCTCAGCTTATGAATGTGATTGGTATTACATTTTAACTTACTGTTTTTTGGCATACGTGCCAGCTTTGAGCTGGGCATGTATTTAGCAGGCCTGTTTTTGAGGAAGTATTTAATAGACTTATCAGCCATAAGGTCAGTAAAAGGAGCAAAAAGTAAATAATAAACTAATTTATTTTAGTTCTTGAGGTCCATATTTATTAGTGCATTTTTATAAATACATTAAATTCTCCTGTCATTAAAATGACTTCTATTAAGCTTTACGAGATAGTTTATGAGATATCATGATAGTTAAAAACATGATTGCTATCTTCAATTTATCATCCACCGTATGTTATTCTCATTAAAAAAAAACAGTATTGAAAAACTAACTTCTTAATCACCTTGGTGTTCATAACCTTTAATGAAGTGTCATAGTTACCTGTTCAGGCAAGGAATAATTTCACACCATTTGGGATACATCCATTTGTCCTTCACATCACTTGTGAGAACACATATTGGTTTGATTCCCATTCTACAACGAGGAGGTGTGAAGTGATATTTTGTAAATAGTTATGTACATTATGCATTAATAATATTACATGTTATATATATTAATACTATATATAGTGGTAATTATAACCAAAGCTACTAAGAAGTTTTCAATACTCCTGTAGTTTAACACTTTCCATATTCAAGGTGATGTGGAACTTAAGTGTGTTGAACTGGTTCCCTGCCTTTGCTGGTTGCTTTTTGGATTGTTTCAGGCAACTCCATTTACCTCTCTGTTTCTGTCTCTACTCACAATTTCCTCATCTCTATTAAATGATACAGAATTTCTGTTCAAAGTATCTGACCATTTATAGGTTGTAGAGAATAACAATCTAGCCTATTGTCTATTGTCTCTTCCTTGAAGGTTTTTGAAGTATCTCAATTGTGATGAATGAAAGTGCTTTGACATTTTGAGTATCATAAGAATCTTGTAAGAACGATTTTGCCTTGTGTTTTATTTAGTTACAGTAAGCAAAGACGTCTTCATTCAACGTATTTACAGAATCTAGTCCAAGAGAACACAAGACCTCTCATTATTGTCAATTATAAACAACAATTACAGAGAGCAGCCACTAATTTTGCATCCATATTTATTTGCAGGTGCAAAGTGAACCATGTTCCCAGTAGATGTACAAGGACTGAAATGTTTTCATTTGCATGTTCAGGTAACACTGAAAACAGTCATTGAGAGGTGTGAAAGCATCAGCTAGATTGAGGCCTCTTAAAATCAGCAAACTTAGAATATGGCTTGTACAAACTGGCAGAGTAAGGCCCTGAATGAGTGCACATCTCATAATGTGTTTTTGCTAGTTTTGTGGAGGAGTGATGTTGCACTTCTGAATGTAGTGAATACATTAATCTCAAAACAACTGATATCCCAAATAGAAAATTTTCTTAAGGAAAAAAAAAAATCCATTCATGCTGTGGAGCTGAAGCAGAAATTGGAGAAGTTGCAGAATTATTCTTTTTTTTTTTTCTTTAGATTGATACTGATCTTTACATTACAGGCAATATTGTCCTCCAGATGTATTCTGCTACACTAATTAACTTCGGATCTAGCATAGTAGCTGTGAACCACTTTTATGAACAATGATGCATGAACATTTTTCTGTTGGGTTTGTGCAGGAATCTCTTTGACTTTCATGGGTGGTCAACTGACTGCATGTAAAGTTGTTTGTGATAGCACAAGTGGGTAAATAACCTGTTTTAGACTTGTTAAATAGAAAATACTTGCTAAGATATTTTGCATAGTGGTATGCAGCGAAATGGTTTGAAGGGATTTTATACTAGCTTTGTCAACTTCGTTTTGAAGATACTAAAGTGTTGCGTTGCTTTTTTTTTTAATCTTGTGTTTGCTAATGTTACTTTCTGCAACATAGCTAAGAAGATTTTGGTTTGAGCAATATGTTGAATAACTGGAAAATACTAAAATTTCTGTAGAATCAATGAGGGAACTAGGTTTGGATACCACTGAAAATGGAGGGGATGAAAGAAAGAAAATATCACTTTTGTTATGACTTCTTGTGATTTACCTCTACATAAAAGAAGAACAAAAATATGTAAGGCATGTAGATGTGGCACTTAGGGACATGGTTTAATGGTGGACTTGGTAATGTTAGGTTAATGGTTGGCCTCGATGATCTTAAGGGTCTTTTCCAACCTAAATGAGTCTATGATTCTATGTACAGGACAATGTTACCCTTTCCCCTCCATTATCTAATTAATATTACAATCTAAAAAGAGAGAACTACAATGGCACTGACGTAAGTGTCTGACTATAGATTGAATAAAATTGGTGACTCATTTTAAGGTTATAAAAGGATTTTGGGAGTGACCAGTGGTCCCAGAAATGGTATTTTGGAACACACATGACCAAAGAACTAAAGACAACTTGACAGAATTTAAAAGGCCCCACTGCGGTTACTACAGAGACTCAAACTTTTTGGCCAATAATCTGAATTCTCAGAGCTTGTTGAATTTATAGATACTTACAAACTTAACAGGTAAGCATGCCTGTTAGATCAGGAGTTATCATAGTATTTCCAGATCTAGGCTGCAGTGATGGTGCTGGTGCACATTAGATGTGACTTGTGAACCTGCAGTACTTCTGGAGAAGAAATTTGAGCTTAAATTCCTTTGAGTTCTGTCTTCAGGCTGCAGCTGTGGACTCTGTAAGTTCCATCACTTGGATTAGGTTATTAATGAATAAAAATTCATTTTTAATTATGAGTTTTCTAAAATAACAGTATGTTACCCTTTTTTTATAACTTAGTTTTTGAAGAATCTTACACTTGGGATTTCTACCATAAACTTGGCGTGATTTTCCTATATATTAATGATTACACTGATTTAATGGACTATCATATGGGTTGCTTTGCATATTACAGTAAGATGTAGAAAGACTTTCATTTCCTCTTCCACTGAAATGGAAAAGAGTCCACTTCACTGTACTTTTGTTGTAATAACAGTAAGGGACAAACTCTGGGAGTTGTGAACATGGAGTATGTGTGAAAATCAGGCAGTTTCTATTTAGAATGCTAAGGCATCCAAGTTAGGGAGATTTTGGCTTCAGCGTTGGGGAGTGTATATATATCTTTTTTTTTTTTTTGACTTTTTACACTTATATGTAGGAATTCTCAAGTCCCTTTAACCCTCATCAATGCCTCTAATATTTCTTCTCTTTGAAGAAGGGTACTCTGTCTTGAGCTTATCTTGCAGACTTGAACTGTAAAGGCTGCCAGTATAGAGGGCTGAAGTGATGTCGTTATTCTTGTGAAGTCTTGTTGAGATGTATAAATGTCAGAATTAACTTACTAGTAATTTGTTTCTCGAATGTCACAAAGACCTGCACAGAGTACTCGAGTGAAAGTTGCACTATGTGAGAAACAGAAAATGCTCATCCAAACCCAGTATCACCTTCTCAAAACAAACAAGGAGTAGCCCCAAAACCCACTCCTCACCCTCTTTTCCCAGAATACACTGTTATTACTTCAGTTTCTCAACAGTGGCTCCCTTCTAGTACAAAAATTGTATTTGCAGTGATAACAGTAAACTTGAACATGTGTACAGCAACTGTTCAGCAGCATCGGGTAAGTAGCAGTGTCTTAGCAACTGTAACTAGAACGTGCACACCAGTATGCACACATGCAGAAGTGTTGATGGGGGAGTGATGCCTGGGTACGTCCCAGGGTGAGATGTGGTTGCCCCGCTGACAGATGCAGAACTAACACAGTCCTGTTGTGCTGTCTGTAACCTGGATGTCGCTTTGGTTCTACTGACTGCCGTGAAACTCTGATTCAGCGTACTTCCGTGGTGTGGTCTCTATCCTGGTCTTCTCAGAAATGAGTGTGAGCTAGCAATGTATGTAGGAATTCAACCCCAAAGCCTTTACAATCTCTTTAGTCCTCCAGATTGCATAACATTAGTCTTCTCCGTGTTTGAGGCCGTAAAATTTCTTGAGCTGTATTTCATATATTTGTTTGGGTCTGTATAGGTGATGGCCAGAAAAACAATGCAGGGAAACGTATGCTTTGTACTGGAATTTTATCTATTGCATATTGTGGCAAAAATGGTGTCTTGGTGAACATACTGTACTGGTGATGAACTGTTCATTTCATTAAATGGAATGCACTATATAGTGCAAAATGCTGCTGATCTGCTTGTTTGTGTCACATACACTTCTTACAACCTCCGCTTTCTGATCCTGTATGACGATGGGAAAGGTATTACATTGGTTAATATAAAATTTCTGATTTATAACGCCAGATCTGCATTTTGGTGGATAAACATTTGCATCAATAAATAATTAAACTTACAGTTTTTCTTAGGAATGAATTGATTGACTGAGTCTTAATATTTACTTCAGTAACTTTGCATTTACAAGGGCAAACATGAAGGCTGGGCTGGAGGTTGGCTGAAAATTTGGTCTTGCATATTCTATGAAAAGTATTACTCAAATTTCTCACAGGTGAATAAACTGCATGCATGGATGAATCTAGTTAATTCAATGGTTTAATAAACCTAGAATCCCAATGAGGCTGTAACAAATCCCCCTGGCATCTTGGAGTTATGAGAAAGATGTATAAAATTATATGCAAGCAGAAGAGCTCTTTCTAAATTGGAGGAGTCTTTTGCACATTATTTTATCTTCTGTTCACTACATGAAATAGCTTCTTATCTGTGGCTCAGTCATGATAAAGTATTAGATCAATTATTGTTTGAGGGCAATACCTGGGGTCAATTTGTGTCTGACTAGCTTTTTTTCCTTTGGATAATTTGTTTTTGAAACTGTTATGCAGCAGTAAGACAAATACCTCTCTCTTAATGTCCCTTTGAGAAATATGGCTAGCTTGAAGTGGAAATTTCTGCAGCTGCCTTGTCAGGGAGCAGTACCTTGTCATAAGCTGCCCCATTTCCAGATGTTAAACACATGTGGATCCTGGATCAGAACCAATTCTCCAGTTAGAAACACGGGAATTGCCAGCTGACTGGGACTGACTGATTTAGCAAAAAACCTGGAGCTAATATAACTGCATAAATTTAATTATGAATGCTAGGTTTAAGGTCATTGTACTCTGAACTATAATCTGGACAGCTAAGCAATGCGAAGCATGGTCAGTTCTTGGATGCTAAACCTTTCAGGAAAGAAATATCATACAGGAAATAATAATTTCACAGTAGGTTCCTTTTGCTGTGTTTTGATACAGAACCAAAACCATAGGTTATTGATTGTGGTGTTCTTGTTATTTTTTTTTTTTCAGTATTGTGTATGTGTTTGCTATTTTACAGGCGTTCACAGGGACAGGATACTCACTTCAAGAAACCTAGAATAGGAAGGAGTATATGTTTTCAGGTGAAAAATAAAGCAGATACTGCGACTACATGTTATCATGGAAAGTTCCTACCGTATCTTCAGGAAAAGGACTCTGTAGTTCTTTACAGCTTCTGAAATGGGGAATAGGTTCTGCCTTCATTTTCGACTGAATTAGAAAAAAAAAAAGCAGGTAAAGCAATGCTGAGTGATGTAAATCTCCTCCCCTCTCAAATATGCACACATAATTTTACAAATATACTTGGCATACAGTAGCAGAAACTTACATTCAGAATTTTCAATTAGTGAAGTTCTGTGGAGTTCAGAGGGAAAAATAATGAACCTGAAGAAAAGGATGATTGATAAGTAAACTTTCCACTGGATGTACTCCTGTATAAAATTGTTATTTTATTAATAGGTGAGGGAGGGTAAAATGCATGAAATGGTAGCTAAATACGTGGAAAGCCATATACTCTGCACTGGTTTAGAAGATCATAAGTATATGAAATTGGAATGCAGCTGCATTGATTGCGATCTGATATTCATTATATTTCATCACTGCTGGCAAAATCCCTTCTAACCAAACATGCATAACATGCTTTCTTAGCACTTTCACAAAGCCTTGAGTTTATAATGACAATTAAAGTACATCTTTTCCAATAATTACACAATCTAAATTTGGTCTGTGCTAATAAGCTTTAAGAAAAGTTAAATTCCACATTTTAATATCAGAAATCCACTTACTTACAGGTATTCTTCGCCTCTGCATGTCACCTGTATTAGCATTTATATTCCTCATTGAGTCTGCAACACAATTTTCTGTTTGTTGTTGTGAACATCCTTCTAATATACACCTGCAATCTCATGTAGGCCATGGCTGGCAACCGGCCAAGCTCTTAATTTGTCTTTGCCTTACCTGATTTAGCCCACCGACAGAGTGGCAGTGTGAATAGCAAACGTTCTACGTGAAGGGCCAAGGTGACAGCTTGAACAAGCACCAGCTTGTTGTCTTCATCATCATCATCTTCATAGGATTCTTTTAGAAACGAAGACCTGATTTGCCTACCCGTTTCTGGAGGCTGGATACTGGCCTGTTAAACTTGCTTCCTCAGCGGTAAGAGCTTATCCAAGAAGGCAGTGCCCTAAATTCTGCTCTGTTCACCATCTGGAAGAGGCAGCCAGGTAGAATTTACTTCTCTCAGGAATTTTTCTTTTTCTGATTAATTGTTTTCGATACCAGGCTATTATGTTGGTAAAGTATTTACAGCCATTATGATGAAAATTGCCAGGAAATGAATTCACAGTCTTGCTACCTTTTGATTTCATGTTTTTTTTTCCCCAGGTCTTTGAAACACTGCTGTGGTTTTGGCTTGCCTCTCTATTCTTGCTATCCTTTTCTGTCACACTCAGTAATTGGCCTAATAAAAGGCAGAAACAAGAATTTATTACACCTTGGGCAGTACTTGAAACAAACTTTATTTGCTGGAGCAGCACTTTTTATCTACTTGCTGCTTTATATTTTGACATTCCTTCTAAATATTAAATTTGACTTTATTAAAAGTTAAATCTTGGCTTTTTTGTGATTGCTGCTGTTTTTGCAGTTTCTTAGGCAGACTAGTACATATATAAACATATCATTTTAATGAAGCTTTTGGAGAAACAATATAAGCTGTGGCTATATCCACTTCATTACTGACAGAATCCACAAAAATGGTATGAATTAAAGACTAGCTTCTGTAATACCTTGTAAATTAGTCTTGAAATAATTTTTGTGATGAATTGAGAGAACGAAATGAGAACTATTCAACTTTTCACACCTTTTCCAAGCTTGGGATTTGGGGAAATTTTCCTCAAACAAATGATACCCTTTATGTTTAAAATTGTTTGCAAAAAATAATGACAGTAGTAAAAATAAAACCAGGTTAGATTGTTGTGATGTAATTTCCACTGTTGAATCTGTTGTTCTTCCACATATTAGGTGGTAAAACGATCAAATTTTTTTTGTTTTCTAAAAAGGCCTTAAGAAATAGCAGTACATCATCCTGGAACTGTTTATGCAGGAATTTTTATTCTTTGAAATCTTCCAGTGTTAAAGCAACAAGAAAACATTTAGAATGTCCTTTGGTGGAATCTTATTACACTCGTTATATATGTAAACTGATATTCTTTGATGCCAGCACGTTGCCCATATGGAGAAATCTCTGCACAATTAAATGAAAGGAAAAAGAAAAGGACTAAATAAAAAGTAATATTTTTCTCTTATCTGATTAGAATTAAATACATTAACAAACCGTCTGGTAACACAAATAGGCAATAATACAAAAAATCTACATTGTACATTATTTCAAGAAAAATAACTTCATTTGAATACAAAAGGATAAATACACTTTTTGTCCTATAGCCACTCTTGTACAGTAGGTGAACACAGCATCTTACCGATGCAGTGCTGCTAAGGTATACAAGGATATGACTGGCTTGAGTTTATTGAGGGGGCTGTTACACATGTGCATCACTAACATCAGACAAAGAAATCTTTCAACCAACAAGGGTTACAGAGCAACGTTCACTAAAGCACAGGTCGGAAAGGATTCGGGGACCGAAGCAAGCCAATATGGCAGCTTTTACAGATTTCCTTATACCCACAATGCACTGACAGCAAAGAATGCCTTCATTTGGTCGGTCCACACACCGGGCGGAGGTCAGCAGCGTACCGTATAGGAGTAGCAAGTGGTTTTGAAATTCTCTTCCCATTCTGGGGGCTGTCAAGCCATTTCAGTCCCGTGTAAGCTTTGCAGCTAGCACTGATTTGGCAGAATAGGCAGCTGCCAACTTGTCTTGAGTCGGAGATGAACGGTCTTGGCTCGGAGCCCTGTCCGTAACTGATTAATATGGCTTAGTTCAGTTAGGCCTTCCTAGTTTGTATGTGGTTGTCTTTCTCTCTTTTTTTCCTTTTTAAATTTCGGTAGCAAATACTTGGATTCTGTTTTTTTTTCGTGTGGCACGTTCATTTGCAGCAGTCTGAATGCGATGCCATCAACCACAGGGAGCCTAGCATACGCCAAGCCCGGTTGCTCCTAGCAGAGCAGTCAGCAGTAATAGAGGCCCCTGTGATATTGGCCCCTGGCCGGAGTTTTGGCTGCAGCCTCCTGGATCCCTTTCACACTTCAGCTTCTCGCATAAAATGCCAGCATAAGCCGGAGGGCACTGGCATCGCACGTTGTTGATGCATGTTCCTCCGTTCTGGCAATGCAGTAGTTCATTGTCACACACGTTCGCTGCAAGATAGCAGGGGAGGGAGGGAAAGAAAAGCAGAATAAATCTAAGTTCAGCTTCAGGAGAAATTCTGCACTAAAACCAGAATGAAAATGCTACCTCCTCCCTCTTCCTGAGACACGTAAACAGGGGACGTGGGGTTTTTATACACTTCAAGTTTGGATTTTTTATTTGATATTTTCTCATGCTTTTTTTTGATCTTTTTTTTTTAGGCTGTAGTCTTGGAGAACCATATCATTTGCTTCAGACCACTGATTATGATAACATTAATTAGCAAATTAATATGAATAATGATTGATAATGAAATAATATGAATATAAATACTTGCCTTGTGCTAGTGTCTACATTTTTATAGCTACTACTGATCTGGAACTGTAGGTGGGTGTGTTATTTGAAAGGGGCAGCGTATCTAGAGCTTTTGGAAAGCATGAACAGCAGTTAAAAATGCAACACGGCTTTGCTGAAGTAAAAAGATCTGTATGAGAGAAGGCAGGGTTTTATAATCAAGAACTGTATGTACTAATGATCTGTAAAAAATTATGCAAAAAAAAAATAAGGCAAGTACAGGCAGGAAATTCATCATGCTATTTGATGGGGATTATATGGTTATATACATACGGAAATAAAAGATAATGTGGTTACTTCCATTATAGATCAAATATTTCTTCTTAATTAATTTGCTGCTTTGGTACAAGGGTAACTGGCATCTTGATACTATTTTAGTTAGATATTGTAGCCCAATATAATAACTTCAGAAGTCAGATTTGACAAAAGAGTTAAGAGAAAATACAGGCAAAACTTTCAGAGCTGCATAATACTATTTGTATTTGAAAGATCTATTTGAAAAATGACAGCTTTACTTAATATCAATTGACATATTTCACTGGGTAAACATGTAGAGATATGAGGAACATACTACTTAAATGTGTCAATCTGTTTTATTCCAGATGATATCACTAGTACAATATGTGCTAGATTACAGCTCTCTTTTCCACAGCAGTGGCGATTTCAGTGAAGACCTTGCACCTACTGTCTAGGCAGAATGTAAGAATTAGGGAAAAGATTATTTGGCTTAGAAGCAGACTCAACGTTATATGCTGCTTATGCATACCTTAGCCTGGAAATACCCTAAATAATTCAGAATAGGGAAAATATTATTAATTTTACTTTAAACATTGCTATTTATTGCTACAAAAAAGTATAGTTTTATAAATGTTAATTTACTTATTTTTAAAAGCAACTCAAGTATTATGAGAACTAAAATTGAAACAGTCCAAGTTCTTAGATGATGCAATTCTACATAAATTTCTACAATTTTGTGCACCAACAACCTTACCGGTAATCCTATCTGTCCTGGCTTGCTTTCAGAAAAATCATTTTCTCACTCTAGGAGGACTCTCTGACAACTGCTTTCTAATATTCTCCGTCCAAGTGGGCCTAATAATAATGCGGTGTGTTAGGAACTCATAGATGCAATTGAGAGAGAAGGGTTAAATATTTTTTTAGCAATTCCTCTAGCAATCAAAGTTTTTTATTATGAGCTATGGATTTAATGTTGTTGTCCAGTTTCTGAATTGTAGTGTCAAGATTTTAATATTAAGGTACAACAAACAACACATATTATTGATGACAGCCATATGTCTGAATTTTAATGTTCTACATATACGTTACAAAAATAGTGTTTCTGTTATGTAGAAGGAACAGTAAATCACCACCAAATAAATGTGATGAGATCAACAACACAGAAAAATATAATGATAACAGGCTGAAAAAATGAACTGTATTTTAAAAGTCAATATTTGAGTTACACCTCCTATGGCTGAGGCTATGTATCTTTAAAGCTGACTTTATTATTCATATTGTATATATTTAGCCATATCGAGATGCAAAATCAAAATAGTTTATCTGATGGTAGAGGTACTGAATCTGCTTGTCCTAGACTACTCATTGCTGGGATGCTTCCTACAGTTCAGGCAATGAAAAATAGTGAAATATTTGTCCTATCGATACTGACCATTGTTTGCCTTGAATAACTGAGTGGAAATCAATAGGTAATTAAACAGCACTTCTTAAACAGCAGATGAGCTATTTCACTTTGTGTTTGGCTCTGAATATATTATCCAAATCTTTCCAAGTATTCAGTAAACCAAATTTATTTTCCAATAGCTTTCCTATTTTTAAACTTCTTCTGACACCTGTAGCCTGTGCATTTAAGAGGCCATCAGCTGAGCTTCTGATCTGTAGTTAGATTGCTGGATTTGTGCCACCGACCTTGCGTTTTGCTACATACTGGCTGTTCTGCCTGACACGCTCATGCAGGCTGCTATCAAATGCCTCTAATCATTGCTGTCTACAAAATTCTCAATACAATGTTATAGATGCTGATTTTTAAATCAGACCATTTATTTCTCCTTATTTTAAAATGTACTTAAAGAAGGGATGGATCAAAAGCTTCTCCTTCATTACTCTTGCATGCTTTTAAAATCTTGCCCACAGAAATGCATTGAAGTAAACCCAGGTAGATTTTAATGGTCTCAGCAAACTATGATGTACATGGAAATTCTTGAATTGTTAAGCTTGTATTGTCACAGCTTTCTTAGTTTCATCCTTGTATCTCTTTCTCTTGCACACACATATATACACGTATATGTATCACGTAGATAGCAATTCTGATTTGGAAGTTAAATGAAACAGTTGTGAAAATGCTACGAAATACCATTATTTATTTTTTGCCAGTTTTCTTTTATCTTTGTTCTGACCAACTCTAGTGCCATTTCCACCTTCCCAAAAGCATGGTCAGGATTCCTTTTAAAACGTTAATATTAACTAATTATATTTATTCAGTTCAGGAATTGGATTAGCTATAGATAATGAGTGTAGCACATCAGCAGCATAAAGAAAAGTACTTTCATTGGAATTTAAAACAAAATTTATGCCTTGAACAAAAGTAGCTGACACGCTGCCAAGAGCAAAGCAAGGCAAATACATTAATTGTTGTTATGAAAATTAACAAAGTCTCTAATGTTAACACAGTATTTTGCTAGGACACCTGTTCTAAAACATTTTATTTCAGAAGTGGCTCTAGGCCTTACTCGGAGAAGACAGTGACCTGGGAGCTGCTGAGCAGGGCAGGCAAGGCCAGGACCGTGCAGACCTGTGCTGAAGCCCAAGGAGAGCTGCTGCAGCTGGTGCTGGTGGGTGCAGGTGGGGCTGGTGGAGCCCCAGCATGTGCCTGGCCCTTGGCCCTTTCTCTTCCCCAAGCAGCAGGAGCCGCGAGCCTGGCAATACAGGGCTTTCCTGCCCGTTGTACGCCTCCCACCTTCTCCTGCCTACCATGGCCTTGCCCCTTCTGATAGCCCTAGCAGCGACATGTTCCCTTCTCTGCTGAGAGGTGTTGAACCAGCTCTGCCTCATCTTCATCATTAAAAGGAACAATAATGAAAAATTAGTTGGAATTAATCTGAAAGGCATCAGATAGTAAGTTCTGGTCAAAGAATGAAACACGGAGAAGTGATGCAAGTAAAAGAACTAGTTCTGAAGTAAACACACATGACTATTAGGACGTGTGTGGCTGAACTAGCTGTGGGTTTGCTGGCAGGCCTTCATTAATTAGAAGGGAGGACATCAAACTGATCATTTAAGAAACAAACCAGAGGTATCTGATTTGCTCTGGAGAGCTTTGCAGGCCTTTTTGGGAGATATTTCTGAGCACAGTTTCCAGATCTGCTCTACTGTAGGAAGTGAAATGTTTAAAATAAAATAAAGGAAAATTTTAAATGTTATTTTCATAATTCATCAATTTACAATCTAAGCTATGGTCCAATTATGGGATCCTTAAAACACTATACAAAGGAGACAAAAAAGCCACACGTAAATATGGATAGCTATTTGAAGCTTTTCTGTTGTTGGAGCAATCCCCCTCCAAACCAACAAACCCCTGAAGTAAATGACATTATTATTTTGAATCAAAATGTAAACATCTTCTCAAAATTAATCATTAATAAAATATTAAAGCCTCTTTTTAAGGATAAGACCTCTATGAATGATGATCATAGAATCACAGAACAGTCTGGGCTGAAAAGGGCCTTTAAAGGCCACCTAGTCCAACCCCCCTGCAGTGAGCAGGGACACCTTCAACTAGACCAGCTTGCTCAGAGCCCCGTCCAACCTGACCATGTTTCCAGGGAGGGGGGAATCTACCACCTCTCTGGGCAACCTGGGCCAGTGTTTTACCACCCTCGGTGTGAAAAAATTTCTTCCTTATATCTACTTGAAACCTGCCCTCTCTTAGTTTAAAACCTTCACCCCTTGTCCTGTCGCTACAGGCCCTGCTAAAAAGTCTGTGCCCATCTTTCTTCTAGGCCCCCTTTAAGTACTGGAAGGCTGCAATAAGGTCTTCCTGGAGCCTTCTCTTCTCCAGGCTGAACAACCCCAACTCTCTCAGCCTGTCCTCAGAGAGGTGTTCCACCCCTCTGATAATTTTTGTGGCCCTCTCCAACAGGTCTATACCTTTCCTGTGCTGATGAAAGATGCCTTGCCACAAGTCACAAAATATTATTGATTTGTAATTCCAATGTTATTACATTTGGAAATGGAATAAAAAAGGAAAACAAAGGGAAAATATCCAGTCTTTCAGCCAGCTCAAGCAGTTCAAGAGGTAAGTGATGTGCTAGTGTTTCATAGAATTTATATTGGGTATTTAATGAAATTTATTGAGAGTAGCATAGTTGTTTGACAAATGTCGTCTTTCCTCTTAAATGTTCAAATCTGAATAATACGTGAAAATTTCTTAATCTGTCCAAAACTCAACTTTAATACCTTTGCAGCTTCTTGAAAGAAGAGAGATAGACAACTGTGTCTGATTTTAGTTCTGAAGCGGCAATACAGACACAGTAACACAAATGCAAGTCTTGTTCTCTTAGATCTGGAGGGCCACCTCAGGCACAGCATTGTGCTGTGGGCTTATATTCTTTCTGGTTACTATTTCTGGGCAGCTTCAGAACAGGGCTTCTGGTCTGCCTGCTGCTCAGACAGAAAAACAATACACTATTGGACTTAAACACAATTTCTTTTAGTGTCCTGTCTTTCCTGAAGGCCATCTAAGAGGGGAGAAAAATATATATTGTACCTTTCTTTGTACTACTTCAATTTTTGCACAGCTTGCCCACAGCAGCACCTTATTCAGGTGGGTCAGCCACATGAATATAAGAAAGGAAAGACTATTGGCTTAAAATAAAAGAAATCAATGTATTCAAAAGGTCACCTTTTTTTTGATCTGGGATAGGTGATGTTCACTTTCTACATAAAAATTTGGGTTATTACAAAATTTCCATTGTTCGTGGGAACAGCATAAAGACCATTGATGATAAAGTTGCAGAAAGAAAACTTTTTTTAGCGGTCCTTGCTTCCTTTCTTGAATTCTGAAGTCTTTCATTTCAAGTAATGGTTTGTACAATCTCTCCCATCACTATTTTTCTACAGTGTGCTCTTTTTGTGGTATCATTTGTTACAGCCTTCTCTCCCTCTCTCTCTCTTTTTTAAAACCATCTCTTCACTTTTCTCTTTTTTTGTCTCCCAGATCATGAGTATTATAGTCCCTGGACAGGTTGGTAGGTTGACAGCCCTGAATATATTACACAACATTTTGGTCTATTCTAAAGCACTGATGCAAGCTTTGACCCTACTTCTGCTGCAGGGAATTTTCCATACTGTTTGTCAGTAGTTTGTGTGAATGGCACTGCTGAAATCATGAGAATTTTTTGACCTTGGATTCCATCCATTGTTCATAACTTTGAAAGCATGAAAGTCTACTGGCTGAAGAAATTATTCTTGGCTGGTTTTTCTCTAATGCCTCTGTTTCCTAGGTACTTCTTATCCAGTAAAGAATGTCAGCTGAATTCACTTATGAGGAAGTTTTCGGCATACATGCTGACAGAATATTCTGTCTCGGCATAGTAACTGAGTAAAAAACCAAGCATAGTGAAACCCACATTTTCAATAATGATGTTCATAGGTAGCTTCAATATATGCAGTGGTTGTCTGTCTCTCTATAGAGAGCTGTGAACAGCACATTGAAATGCCATGAAAAAATTAGGAGGTTTCATCTCACTACATGAATAAGTTCAATAAATAGAGGCCAAGCACAAGCAATTACTTGTCAAATACAGAATTAGTTCCTATGAATACTATAAAGATTCTGTAACTAACAGGCATTATTCTCTAAAAATGTGATCATTTAATCAATAAATAGTAAAAACAATCACAGAATATAAAAGAAATTGCAACAAATGGAAGCTTGCGTGTATGCTTAATAAGAATACGGACATTTACGCATACGTATAGCAAACATGGACAAGAAAACCTCTGCAGTCGTTAAGGTATTAGTAACATTTTTCCTACAATTTGTCAAATAGACATTAATGGAATTGGGGAATGCAAACCACTTAGTCTCATTCAAATGCAAAGGTTTAAAATTATTTCCAGTTGTATCAGAACATAAGTGACCACAATTGAAGTATTATCAAATTGCCAGAGTTAGCAACAACAAACTATTTCCGTTATTAGGAAACAATCTTAAAAATACAGTATGTACCCGTTATGTGTTAAAGATCTCTATGTGGAGCTCCACTGACTCATGAGATTTCACCCGTATGAAGTAAATATTGGGAATGAGGATGTGAGGGCGGGAGGAAAACTTGTAACTAGTCAGGCTTCTTCTGAAACGTTACAACTATTGCTGTTACAATTAGTGTTCCACGGCACACCACAAAACTTTAAATTTTTATAACTTATGTATCTCATTCATTTGAATAATGAGTGGCTAACAACTGACTGGGAGGTTTTGTCACTGAGACTTCTGTCCTGCCTGTGTCCCAATTAGACCTACTGTTACATTATTATTAGAATTTAATGTATTGCTACCAGTTAGTTACTGCCAAATGCTTTTTAAATGTTTTGCTACCATGAATACACGTGATCAGACTTCTTCAGTGGTTTTAAACCACAGACATACCTAATATGAAAACTAGCTATTGCTCTTTTAAACAAGAGATTCATAACGATTTGTTTTTTTGAAGTGACACTAATTTGACATTTGCTGTAGTGGGATCAGTAAAACTATCTTAGGATACTGTCAAATCAAGACAAGGTAGAAGCTTTGATAGCATGAAAAGAAAACTGGCTTGTGCTTATCTACCAAGGCACATTCTGAAGTTAAGACAAAATAAATCAGTGCAGACAAGTACAAACCTAAAGCATATCTTACCGTGTCAAAATTATGGTCATAAAATGACAAACCTTAATACAAAGATCTCCGATGCAAAGTTGAACCAATGTTGTGATTACTTAAATTGCCAACAATACAAGGAAATAAACATTGACCAAGTAAGGGCAGCTTCTGAAGGCAGACATCTCCATCTTGACTTGTCTTAGAAATGCCCGTTAGAGGCACAACTGAAATGACACTTGATTTTTTTATCAAACCAGTTTTATTAAGTTAGCAGAGAGTAAATGAATAGGTGGGTAATGGAGGTACTGTGTTTGCTGAAAATTTCTCCTACATGTAATTTCTGTTCTTTGGGCACAATTCTCACTTCAAAGCTAAGCCAGTTCTAATCAAATTGCAGGAAGAGTCTTCAGAGTTTCTACAAGAAGATGCAGCTACTATTCAGAGCTCTCCCCAGTGCACAGCCACAGAATGGATGGTGATTCCTCTCTCCTGTGAGTAGGTACCAATTTATCCTGGCATCCACATGGGTAAGCTTAGTTGATTATGTTTCACTACTGAAAGTGCAAAATTCTCTACAGAACAAATTTTACTTTAACCATCGTACAAGGACCGCAGAGGTAGAAAGTTACCCTGTTTCACAAGCTGTGTCTGTGCTTTCTCACTTTCCATCTCTATTCTTCATCTAAAATCCTTGGATTTAATTAATAAAAGATAATGAGAGGAAATAAATCAGATCTGTCAAAAGGACAAGGGGGAGAACTGAATGTTGGAATTGATACTCTTGCATGATAGAGAAGCTATAGTAGCTTTGGCAGAAATAACACAAGATTGCTGGTTAAAATGGCTGAAAGCAAATCCAGATTTAGTTATCTAAGAATTATGGTTGAGATAACACCTTCCAATCCTCATTTCAGGAAATGATTGATTAATCTTTCAGTTTTCTGATTTTGATGGTTCCAATTTTATACTTCTCCAGAAGAAGATGATTCCCAAAGTGGGGAAAAAAATAATCGCCATTCTTTTTATTGCTTTGCTTATGGAGGATCACCACTGAATTGGTATGACCCTCACTGTATTTTAAGATAATCTCAGGAGAGCAATAAGCTACATCATAGCTTTAGTTGCTCAAAAGGGAGCAACTACCCCTATCATTCATATTCCACTTACAAAGCTGTAAGCTGCAGTGCTATTATTTCTATCTTCCTGGAGATAAATGAACATTCTTACATGATCTGTCTTCTCTTTCCTTAACTAGGAAGAAAAGCAATTGAAACTACAGGGGCTTTTGTGTCTAGTGCCAACAGCAAGGTCAGGGTTTGGATGTACCCCTATCAATTAAAAACTGGCTAAGTGCAAAAACTCCTCAGATACAGAAGACGAACTGGTCATCAAAAGGCCCTGTGAATAGCTGGAGGGTGGGATTTGGTTCCCTAAATACAAGCAGCTACTGCACTTCGAGGTGCCAGAGGGCATTTCAGACATTTACACGGAGCTGGCAAGTATGTCATAAGACCTGTGAGAGGTTTGGGCTTGTGGGAGTGGTGGCAGGAGGCCTGCCAGGGATGTCTGCACGTCTGAGGTGGCTGTTGGGGCCCTGGGTGTGCTGGCAGGCTCTGGCTGACGCAGCAGCCTGCAGCCCTC
>NW_010554144.1:4128-8954 GCF_000687285.1 Phaethon lepturus | reverse complement strand
CTCAGGGAAAGCGGAGGAAAAACTGGGGAGAGGGCCGTGGGTCCTGCGCAAAGCCCCGGGGCCGGTGGGGCGGGCGGCAGGAGGCCCGGAGGGGAGCACAGGCAGGGCAGGTGGGTTGAGCCCGGGCGTGGAGAGGAGCCCTGGAATTCAAGGCGAGGCAGGAGGGGCGCCGGCGGCGGGCGGGGGGGGGGGGGGGGGGGGGGTTTTGGGCCCAAGCAATGTGGGAAGGGTAGGGATAGGGCTTTGCCTTTCTCCAAACCCTCCCTGGCCTAAAAATAGTCAAAATTGTGGCTTACAGGGTATTGCGGTCTAGGCACTGTGCCGGGCCCCGTGTCAGGGAGCCTTACGGAAATCTCTTGTTCTTGTGCAGCGTCTTTCACCGGAGGATCCCGGCATGCTTAGCTGAGTCGGAAAAGAGTTTTCCCTTCCTTGCAGGTAGGAAACAGACAAAATAATTTGCCTGGCGAAGCCCTTTCTCCCCAGGGCTCCCGTCACTGCCCATCGCTCTTCAGAAGTCCTTAATTTGCGTGTGTGCTTTGCGATCTGATATCGGAGAAGGGTCTTTCCATGCCAGAGTGTGTCTGATCGCGGGAGGGAGGAGAATTAGGAGAAGCACAATTGCTGTCGCTATTAGGTTCTCGCAGAAAAGCCGTCGGAGCCCTCCTCGGCTCTCTGGGGTGCGGAGATCAGATCAGCCCTCTCCCCATGCGCTCGGTAACACGCTGGGGTCCAGCTGAGCGGGAGCGGGTCGGAGGAAGCACAGACAAACGTCCAAGAGTTGTTTTTTCTGGTGTCTTTTATCTGCGTTCTCAGTTCTGTGTGTTTTTATACGTCCGCCTGTGTTCGCAGGGCGCTTCACTCCCTGGTAGCCCGGCGAGTTAACGGTCGGTTGAGCTGCAGAGTCCTGGGTTAGATTTTTCCAGCGTCTCGTGCAACTTTGGGCTGGGTGTTCGGAGGCAGCCGGTCACCGTCGCACAGGAGCCAGCATCCCTTGATGCTGTTCCAACTCCCCTATCTCATGCGAAATCCCTCGAAAACAGGGTTTTGCCCTGGTTTTGGCACATTGCGAGCAGGGCAAGAATAGATATTTCTGTCTCCAGACTCCTCTGCGGTGCTCCTGTGGCCACAAATGCACAGTAGTGGTGCCGTGCCAGTACCTGCGCCGGCCAAAACTCTGCCAGAGCCGCTGCCAGCAGTGCCTGGGTAGGTTGTTAGTGGGAACGGAGGATGGACAGGCAGGAGTGCAGGCAGCACGTGCCCAGCGTAGGCACGGTTCTCGGGCTGTGGAGTTACTAATCTGTGTAAGTCCTTTCCTTGTGCCCGTGAGCTCCCTCAGCTGAAGGTATCCGCAGCTGGAGATGAGCGCCCTGCGCTTCATTTTCTGCGTGTTCCCATCACTGGTGGTGTTTTGTTCGTCGAAGGGAAACGAGAACGAAATGAGAGAAGTTTCAGGATTAGTTTTCGGTTGTTTGCCCTGTAATTTACTGAGTTTTGCAACAACTGCCCTGGCTGCAGGGCCACAGAGGGACTCTGACAAGGCTCTATGCAGTAGGCTCGAAAACAATTGCAAATTGGGTTTATTGAGAATACCCAGCTGTGGAGCGTGGTGGTGGGGAAGATGTGACTGACCTTAGGAGAGTTGTGGAAGCAAAAAAAAAAAGAAGGTTTTAAATAAAGCCCAAAAGTTTGAACAGTGGCCAAAGAATTAGCTGCTGCCTGCCAGTACAAACATTAACTAATTCTGGCAGCCTTTTAAGGCAAGTATCTTTAGTTCTGGTTAAGAAAGAAACCTGTTAGATGTGTGGGTTGTCCCCGGCGCAGGTTGAGGGAGGCTTTCTGGGAACTGTGGATAAATGCCACGTAGGAATGGGACTGGGAAACATGGTACCTGGCGAGGGCGTAATGCAAGCCTGCATGGAGATGTCTTCCAGCCACTATAACCACCTTCAGAAAGGTCCCTGGCTCTGCAGAGGAGTTACCACCCTGCAATTCCCAAATAAAGGTAATTAATTGGAAGGTGTTTGGGTGTTGAAATAGCAGCAGAAGCTTCCAGGGAAGATGCTGATGAGATAATGACGGCTCAGGTGGATTTTCACCGCTGCTGAGTGGCGATTGCTCTGTTCCCCCTCCTGTGCTGTTCCAAGTTCCCAGATTTTTTCCAGATACTGCTTATCTTTATTTGCATTTGCGGAGGTGACGTTTATTTTACCAGTGCTTATCAACTGTGCCAGAAGGAAGCTGTTTCTATAAAAATAAAAACCACAGGGTTTTGCTCCGAAACATTTGACGTGCTTTGTTGTTGCGTTGGTGACGCATTTATTGACATGTGGGCTCGGCGCGCCGTGGGTTTGCGCGTCCATCTCCGGTTAGAAGGTGGAGATTCCATTGCTGATGTCTTGCTAATTGCTGTCCACCTCGCTGGGGGTGAGCAGAGCAAATCGGCGCAGCCCGAAAGCTGGACGCCGCGTGCTGGGGAGCTGTCAGAGCGGCGAGGAGGGGAGAGCAGCGCCGGTGGAGGTCGGATCTGGAAGGGATGAGCCTTGGGATGGAGCAGCCCCGGAGCACGTTTGTGGAACCTCCCTGTGATGCGCTCTTCGCCTCGCGGGCTCGGATCCGCTGTACTTGACTTTTCCGATGAATAATTTAGGAGTTTGTGGGCGTTTGGCAGAGGTGGTGGGAGAGGAAGACGCGTAATTTTAGGGGAAGACGCTGGTGCTTACAGCTTACGTAGAGCCTTCATGGCCAATTTAGCACTGCTGGAGAAGAAACGGTTCCCTCTGAACGTCGACGGGGCGTTTTCCTGGTGCTGGCGGGGACGGACACGCCAGCGCGCTCGCATCCTGGCATGGAAAAGGGCAGCCTGTATCGCACCGCGTGCTTTCTCGTGACTCCGGAGGGATTTCCCGACCGCACTGCCAGGTTCGATGTCCTTTTCCCAGCCAAAACAAGCGTCTGGAAAACGAGCGGGGCTGACATGCCTGTGTGTCCCGGCTCCGCGAGGTTTGCCTTCCCGTCGAGACCGCTTGCTGTGGGGCTGCTTCCTCAGTGCTCGGAGGGAAGGAGCGTTCCCCCAAAGTCCTGCCTGGCTCAGGGAGAAATCCCAGGGATGCTTTCGCAGCTTCCCTGCAGCCTAATTACAGCCGCATCGTTTTTATTTAATAAAGCCCCATTTCTCCTGAGCTTAGGGGAGGAAGGGAAGAATATTTGCCATCTCCCTCGCAAATCGAGCCGCGGTAGGTATGGTGTTTCCCAAGGCAGTGTTGCGTGGCACAGGGGGTTTCCAAACCGGCTTCCTGAAGGATTTGCTGTTTTCGTAGATTTTGATTAATTGGCAGTTGGATAATTTTTGATTAACTCTTCAGCCCCTTGCGTGCTCTCTCTGCAGCTTTAAGCCAAACCCTTCAAAGCGTCTTTTCCCCGAGAAAATGATTCAGGGCACAAGGTTCTTGCTTGGTTTTGGGGCACTTACGTTGCAGATGGAGGGTGTTTAAGTAATGATTATTTCCCCTAATAAAGTTGGACGTAATGGAAGCATAATTCTTCTGAACTGTGCTTGCTCCACTCTTCCTTTTCCCCGTGTCGTGCACTTGGTGCAAATAAGCTATAATTTCTGTAAATGATGTAAGGGGCTAATTAAAGGTTTTACTTGACTAATCAGCTTGCACTTTAATTAGCACCAAATGGTAATCGCTTGCTGAAACATAAATTGACTTCTTGGCTGCCTGTTACCGGAGTGTCCATCCCGCTCCGGCGGGGCTGTCGGGAAAAGGGGCACAGGAGCGCTTTGCCTCCGACTGAGGGAGCCGAGCTTCGTTAACCCCAGCACCACCGCGGATGTTAATGAGTTGTTGCCAAAGACGTAAACTCGCGGTTTCACCTTCCTGCCATGCAACGCGCTCCGTCTGGGCAGGCGGCATCAAACCGGGTCGTTAAAATCCCTTGGCCTGACGAAGGGGTGAGCGTCGGCTGGCACGGTACCCGCTCGGAGCTTTGATTTCCCTGTTTTCCGAGGCCGGGCTGCGCGACGCTGACTCGGCCGCTCACCCGGGAGCAGCGGCTGCTGGCACGGCCGTGCGTGGTGCAAACGTGGCAGCGTTTTCACCGTCACTAATGCCACATCGGGGCCTTTCCAGCAACCGGAGAGGGAGCCGAGTGCCGATCGCTCTCTAAATACACCTCGAAATCGCCTCCTGACGTCTCACCGCCCTGCCGTCCCGGAGCCTCCCGGCTCGTCGAGAGCACGTGTAATTAACGCGCCGTGCGGGGGGAAGAGCTGGAGATGGCCGTGTCAGTCCCGGTTCACATTCTTCGCATGCCTCGCTCCCCTGACCCTGCAGCTTCTGGCTCGGAGGGAAACTTGCGCTGCAACAAAAAGCTGAGCTCAGCCAGAAATTCGCGCTCCGCAGAGCATATTTGGGCCCGGTGGCATCAGAGAACTGTGCCAAAAGGCGTTGGTCGCCGTCCGTGTGCGCTGTGATGAAACACAACTGTCCGCAGTGAGGACACGGAGGTATGCGAGGGGTCCGAAGTGTCTCCGTCTCGTTAACGCCGAAGGGGAGGCCCTGAGTTTTGTGATTGTGTGGTGTGGGGGTTGTTTTTTTTTCCCTTTTTCCCCTCCCTGAAACAAATAATTTGGCTGATGAAAATGTTCTCGCCTTACAATCTGCCACCAAGTGACGACTCCTGTTTCTTCCCAGAGCAGGCTCCTGCAGCGGGAGGTGGGTTTAACAAGCGCTGGGGTAGGGCTCCCGCGCTCCTGGATCCTCGGCAGGTCGACTCCCCCGTTTCCTGGAGCTTCCGAACGGTCTTTCACTAACGAAGAGCGG
>NW_010554144.1:0-3928 GCF_000687285.1 Phaethon lepturus | reverse complement strand
GGCTGGGGGAGCCTGGGGCTGGCCGCGGAGCATCCCTCCTTCAGCTCTGCTCTCTGCACGTAATTTAACAGTTCCCTTGTCAGGCGAGAGGGACGGGGCAGGTCTGGCAGCCTGGCACACCCGGGCTGGTGGTCCCCGCTCGGTGCGTGAGGACTGCGGCTCCAGCAGAGCTGCCGAGGGTCCGTGCAGGGACCCCTCTGCCCGCGGAGTAGAGAGGGAACGAGAAGAGGAGGCTGCCCACCTCGTGTCTGTCTTGCTCGATAAGGATTTTTTTTAAGCCCAAACTGTGTTTAGAAGTAGAATCCCCTGCCAGGTTGCATTAAAGTCATCATTACAAGTAATTCCCCTCCGGGGCCGCTGGGACGGCGAGAGTGGTTGTGCATAAACGGAAGGGACTTGGGCTTCCCTGGTGCTCGTTTGTCTGAATCTTTCCGTTGCCTGTCGGCCCCCTCCCGGGTTAGACGACGTCCCCACCGAGCTCTTTCCTGAAGCGGATTGCCGACCTCTCGCTGCCGCTGGCGTTAATCTGGTTTCGATAAAAAATAACAGAACGAAAACACCGCAGTCTCGGCAATCTCCCTCTCGCGCAGCCTCAACCGTCCCCTCGGCAGGAGTGAGGTGCGTGAGGGTCTCTGCGCCGCGTTTCGGGGCGCTGGCGTCGCTGCGGGTACAACAGCCGACCGAGGGCTCCCGTCCTCTGCAAAGGAGCCCTGGGAGGTAAATCCGGAGCGCGCGATGGCCGCAAGCCTGCCGAAGGCTGATGGGATTTGGTCACGAGCCTCTCCTCGCTTTTCTCGTTTCTTTTTATCCGTTGCTGGGGAGCCGGAGCATCTGAATGAAAAAAAGGGGGGAACCTTGGATGGTTTTGCTTACTGCCCCCGTGGCTTAACGCCTTCTTAAGCCATCGGAATAAAGATATCGGCTCCAGATTGAGTTCCTCTCCTCCGCCCTTGACCAAAGGGATCTTCTGTGTGCGGAGGAACCTGTTTGTCCTGGCCAGGATAGGTGGGAGGAGAAGATGCCAGATATAAACTGGGATAGTTTATAAACCAGTTTGGAGCTTCTTCCTGAAATCACACTTGAGGGTTTGGTTAACCCCGCTGCAAGCGGGGGAGTCACAGGTGTAAAAACTGCTCGGCCATTCGGCAGTTTTTCCTGATCCCGTCCCAAAACAGTCTGTCTTTCCGAGGTTTTCCACACCAGTTGTTAAACCATTTCTGCTCCCAGAACAGATATCCCAAAACCCGCGTGCGATTTGCATTTCTTGTGCTGAAATGGCGTCCTTTTAACTAGAAGCACCTGCTTTCTGTATTGCCAGCTACATAGAAGGATGGGGCTTCCTTAGTTCTGGATCTTTTTGGCTGGATTTTGCTTAAGGATTTTCGCCGCTGTTGAAAAAGCGGCGCTTTCTGATGCTGCTTTGCTGGGAAAGCAGCCGTGTGTGGAGCCGGTCCTTGGGGCCGAGCTGCCGGGACTCTTGGCTAATTAAAACCGAGATACGTACCCAAGCCCAGGTTTAGATCTTGGATCAAGGCCCTTGCCCGCGCTCCTGGCTGGCGTAGGTCTAGGTCTGCAGGGTTTTGAGGAAGGATTTTGGGTCCCCGTTCAGGACAGCAGCACCCAACTCCTGGAAGAGCCTGGGCTCCAGCATTCCCAGTCCTCCCACCCCTGTGGCATGTCCAGCTGGAGGTGCTCTGGTCTGCCTCGGGATGGTGGGTCTGGCTTAAAACCCGACTGTGTGAAAGCTGCTCAGGCAGGGCCACGCTCCTCCACTGCCTTCCAGGGGTTCGGCACATCAGAAAAATTTCTTTGAGAGAGTGGCCAAACCTTGGAACAGGTTGCCCGGGGAGGTGGTGGAGTCACTATGTGACTCCCGAGTGCCAGTAGACGCGGCACTTTGGGACGTGCTTCAGTGGGCACGGTGGTGTTGGGTTGGTGGTTGGACTCGGTGATCTTAAAGGTCTTTTCCAACCTTAACGATTCTGTGAGCTCCCCTTGGAAACGAGCCCTGCGGTCGCTCCTGGCTGGCTCCCTATTTAATTTCTACGCTGATTATTTTCTGGTGTCCTGGGGTGCAGCTCTCTTGCCCTCCCCACAGCGGGCAGGCTTCCGCTCAGAGATTACGTGAACGAAGACTTTCCGAGCATCCGCTGGCTCGGGGAGGAACCTTGTTCGAACGTAACGGTGGGGAAAGCGGAGGTTCGCAAGCGGCGCGGGTTTTGTGCGATATCCTGCATCGAAGGCTCGCCCGGCAAAGCAGAGAAGAGCCAGAAGATCCGTTTGGGTCCGGAGCTGATTTTGGAAAGTGATTTCCCAAAGCGCCCCGAGATTTCGCCTCCCGTGCGTCTGCGCGTGCGACTAATTCTGCGTTGAAGGGAGAAATTCGGTCCGCCGCGTTTCTGCCTGTGTCTCTGGAAACAGAGATCAGGGTAACTGGAGCTCGTGCTTCGAGGCACGAATTGCGTCTGTGGGGACGGGGAGGAGCAGCCCGTTTCTGGTGCGGTATTTGTGTCACCGTGTTTTAAGGGAGCGTTTTCTGGGCGGTGGGTGGCTTTGTCGGACGGCGCGGGGATTGCGCCGGTCCCGTGAAGGCTTAGAGAATAAAGTAAAATCCAGCGTTAGCTGAATCGAAGTCGGTGGGTTTGATTTTTGGCCAGAGCTCTGTACCTATTTCTTTCTTGTACAGAATATTCCAATAGTTTTGGAAAAATCCTGTCAACTTCGTTGTCATTTCTTCCTCTTGCACTGTGTTTTTGTTTCGAAGCGCGGTAGCTGCTTGCATGAAGGACGCGAGTCCTTTTCCAAAGCTTGCCGTCAGCGTCTGCCGTTCTCTAGCACCTCTTCTCTGAAGACCTCGGAGCTCTTCGTCGTCATCTTCCGCTCAGTGAAGCCAGTATTATCCCGCTCTGTTGAAGGGGAAACCGAAGCGCCTGGAGGTGACTCGCTCCTTGTTGCAGAGCAAGTCAGGAGAAGAGCTGGGAACGGATTCCCAGAAACCTGCCTTTTGGTGTTAAAGCAGGAAAAGGACTTGAGTCATGGCCGGGTGATGACTCTGGAGTGGATGGAAAAAGGCAAAAATTAAAATTTAGTTTCTCAGTCGAAGCCTAAGCTTTCCGCTGTGAAGAAAACGCCTCGCTGGGCGGGTTTTTGTGCGTGCTGGTGACTGTTTTGGACCCGGCGTTGCTTTGCTGCTGCTCTGTGGAGCATCAAATGCAGATGGAAATAGCGAGGCTTCATGTTCGTGCAGCTCTGAAACAATATTTTGATCTTCTGGCTTAACTCTCTCTCCACCGATGGCTGGGCTTTGCCGACGCGATTACTCTCTTACAGCTCTTCACAACAAATTTTGTGGTATCAAGGCAATTGTACCAGTATAAATAAATTGGGGGCTTGAGCCAGATGCGAAATAACCTGTCAATAGCTGCCCTGTCTTTTCTAGCAGGTAGTTCCCCGCTTTCGGATCGTGAGATACCTGTACGAAGAGCCGTGCCCGCACAGGCGCGGAGGTGCTGCGGTCATCCCCGATTTCAGCCAGCGGCGTCGCCGGCCGCGTCGCAGAGCCGAACGGTTGCTCGCTGTTGCTCTGCTGAATGCAGACCAATTTATTCCTTAAAAATCCAACAACAAAACAACCTCCTGCGATTGTTTCCCTTCCCGTTTGCGGCAGGCGATGGGAGCGAGGTTTAACCTCTCCCCGCCTGGTCTGCGGGTGGCTTCGGAGGGAGCTCGGCAGGCGCTTGCCTTCCCTCCCCGCAAGCCCCGGCTTGTCGAGGTCCGCAGGCTCCTGCACCTGAAACCTCTGCGCAAGCGTTTTCCCCGCGCTCGGGGCGGGAGCGGCAACGTCTCGCTGTGGGGTGCTGCTGAACTCCGTGGCGGGGGTCACGTAGCCGCGGCCCCACTCGGTGCCACCAACGCGGTGGTCCGGCAG
>NW_010554143.1:0-1077 GCF_000687285.1 Phaethon lepturus | reverse complement strand
CTGGAGCCCTCCTGCCTCCTTCTTCACTGACGTTGGTGTCTGCACAGTCATTTCTTTCACATGTTCTCACTCCTCTTTCCTGCTGCAAATGCTGCACGCTGATTTTTTTTTTCCTTTTTAAATATATAATCACAGAATCGCAACCACTACCGCCGACTGGCTTGGCCTTGGCCAGCAGTGGGTCTATCCTGGAGTCCCTTGGCACTGGCTCTATTGGACACAGGGGAAACTTCTAGCATCTTCTCACAGAAACCACCCCTGCAACCCCCACCACTACCAAAACCGTGCCGTGGAAACACAATACATCCAGAAATTCCTTAAGAGGAAAAGTGTTAAGTGAGACAGGCATTTGTTTTTTCCTTAAGAAGTCACATAGGGCTGACAACTTAGAAAAGCTTTCCATAAGGAAAAATACAGACATCATAAAATCATAGAATCATAGAATCTTTGGGTTGGAAAAGACCTTTGAAAATCATCTACTCCAAGCCCCCTGCAATGAGCAGGGACATCTTCAACCAGATCAGCTTGCTCAGAGTCCCTGTCCAACCTGACCTTAAAAGTTTCCGGAGATGGGGCATCTGCCACTTTTCTAGGCAACTTGTGACAGGGTTTCACCACCCTCACTGGTAAAAATTTCTTCCTTATATCTTCTCTAAATCTGCCCTCTTTTAGTTTAAAAACATTACCCCTTGTCCTATCACAACAGGACCTGCTAAAAAGTCTGTCCCCACCTTTCTTAGAAGCACCCTTTAAGTACTGGAAGGCTGCAACAAGGTCGCCCCAGAGCCTTCTCTTCTCCAGGCTGAACAACCCCACTCTCTCAGCCTGTCCTCACAGCAGAGCTGTTCCATCCCTCGGATCATTTTTTGGCCCTCCTCTGGATGGTCTCCAGCAGGTCCATGTCTTTCCTGTGCTGAGGGCTCCAGAGCTGGACTCAATACTGCAGGTGGGGTCTCACCAGAGCGGAGTAGAGGGGCAGAATCTCCTCCCTTGCTCTGCAGGTCATGCCTCTTTGGATGCAGCCCAGGATATATTTGACCTTCTGCGCTGCAAGCGCACTTTGCTGGCTCATGTCCA
>NW_010554142.1:71235-119883 GCF_000687285.1 Phaethon lepturus | reverse complement strand
ATTAACTCTACTCTGCCTGAAACCAGGACAGTTTAACACATACGATTCACATCCATGGGCATTGCTTTGACTCTGTGATCCCAGGTGTGTTACAAGAGGTTGTTAGGATCTAGCATCAATTTTTTGGTGGCAGGCTAGTGCACTCCATTGCTGAATGCCATACAAGACTCTTGCACATGCGAATGCTTTTACAGAAGATACAAAACTTTGTTTACATCTATGGGTATTTGACGCTGGAATTTTAAAACTTATTACTTTGGACCAAAACTAGGGAAAGCAGAGGAGTCCAATTATGATGAGAAAACTTGCACATTCAAATATGTCAACAGAGAAATGAAATGAACTCTTTTTAGTTACTTTAGGTTCCAGTTCTGTTCCAAAGGACACTATTTTAATTACATGAACCAATTCCAGTGACATATGAGCTATACAAAATAATTGCTTCAGTCACCACTTGAAATAATTTATTGTTAAAGACAACAATTCACTGAATTAAAGAACAAGAAAATGAAATTTTCAAATGAGATTTCCAGACAACTGGACTTCGCAGGGTCAGTACGATGAATGCGTTTCCTCTTACAAAAGTGCCAAATATCCAGAAAGTCCCAAATAACTGGAAATGAACTCTGAACACTGGCCTGACATCTTTTATAAAAATTGGCATCATCTTCAGAATGTCTATGGTCTTTCAAGTCCTTCTGGGAAAAAGTCTACCATCGGAAATGTCGGCGTAATTTATGTGTCTTCTTCCAATTTCTAACAGAAGAACTGTATCAGCTGTTAGACTTGACGTTCATACTTCCCAGAAAACAGGTTAATATTGCCATTTGTTTTGTAAAACACACAAAAATTGTAGGCAATTTGGGTGAAATATAAGTGCAAAAATGATTTGATGTTTTACATTGAAACTTTTTCACTTATTCCAAAATGGTTTTCTTAAGTGTGTGTCTTAGAAAAGAGAAATTGGAATACAGTCTGTGATTTTTTTGAGGCTGCATAATACAAATGTACCAAATTAAGTTTCATAGCAGTGCAATCTCTTGTCATGAAAGATTATCTTATCTTAATCACTAGCTTTGAATGTAGTTCTGAATGTCTTTGCTCTATTAAATTTGATTCTTAGTGGCATATTTCAATTAGTACAAAAAATCAGACTCTCTACTGCCATGAACAAATCAAGAGCCTGACAAACTCCACAGTGAAATACATACAGTACCAGCCAGAGCCTAACATTAAAATATCTGACAAAATATTATGTAGCTGGTCATTATGTCATAATGTCTCATTTTCTAGCAACTATAAAAATATGCTTTTGCTGAGTTATTGAAGTTCACTGTCTGGTCAGCAACAGGATTATTATGAAATTCATTATTAATAATACATTGTAAATGTTATGACTACTAGAAAGGATAGACATATTGCACTGTCAGACTTGTGGGAGAAGATGTACACTCTTCCTGAAGATATTTTCTGACCTGAAACCAGAAGTTATACAATCTAGTCTCAGTCATAGCATGTTCGTTCTGGTGCCACATGTAAGTGAAGATTTCTCCCTAGGGAAGTAAATAAAAAAGTCCCAAACAAAACCACTGCTGAAATTAATGAATATGTTATAGGTTAACTTTTCAGCTTCTTAGCAGAAATAGTAGGCTGGACACTAACCTGGTGCAAATACTCAATATTTATCTAGAACCACTTGGTTTAGTGGAAGATTTTAAGATGATTTTTAAGAAAAAACTTTTAAACCGTACACTGGATATAGTGATGAGGCTTGGAGTTGTAAGGAGATAAAAATAGAATACTACCAAGGTCCTCAAAATTGTCTAAAGAAGAAACTCAGTAAGAGCATTTATCTGATATGGATACTTCATCCCTCACCTCCCGTAAGTGAAGATATTCTGCTACTTAAAACCTGCAGGTAATTTTAACATACAGGGATTCAGAACTAGTTAAATTTGTATACCTACAATTTTTACAAAAGCAGTGCTCCATGAATCTCTCTGCTTTCAAGCAGTTTGGCATAGTGTGACTGTTTCAATATGTAGGAGTCATGACATGAGCCAGGAAGTTTATTAAAACATTCTCAATGTTTTGTTTTGCATGGTATAATTCAGGGCATTATAGCAGGCTAAGAGAAGTAGTTCTTTATGGGACTGCTGTGCTCACTGGATGCTAGAGGGATACATCCGTGGTGTTGTCTTCCCCCAAGATATGTTTGAAAAAGTATCTGAGTAATTGCACCATTACTGCAGTAAAAGCATTGCTTCTGGTTACTGGAGTTTAAAATACAATTCAGTGTTTAAATAAGTAAGTATTCTCTTTGGCTGCTCTGCATCATCTGGAAAGATGTGAATTTTTGGAATGGCTCAGCGACAAACCCAGTCTTAGTCAGCAAGGTCTTTTCCTTGGGATCGTTTGTGAAGGTTAGAAAGTTATGTTCACACCCAGGGAACAACATAGTTCAACACACGTAGAAAATAAACAGACCCTCTGTCTTCAGCCCAGTCCCATGACCCCTGCGTACAGAGCTTAACCTTCCAAAAGGCATTCAACTTCATTGGGTCACTGGAGGAGGGGTGAAGATGTGTTGCTCACTGGAAAATGCCACTGTGACCAAAGAAGTCTTTTGTGAGACAATATCCTGATGCAAGCATTTACCTTTCTGTGATATACCGATGTTATTTCATGCCAAAGATCAAGAAATAACACTCCCTTTGGGGAAACTATTATCATCCATCAAGTGCTACTTGCTCAATCACTTTTGATAGAGAGTTGTAGTACCATATTTCAGAGATTTAAAGTGGGATGAAGTGTGCCAAGAAGCATACTCTGTGATTTTGAAAAAAAAAAATATTACAAGCATTAGTTTGAAATCACAAAACCATTTAAATTAGGAACTGTAAGCACTTTAAATTGCAATGCAAAATGTATTTTTTGTGTAATGTGGGACAGTAACACATACCTGAGATGCAGTGGAAAGAACTGCTAGATATGAATGCCATTTCTACTACTGGAGACCTGGGTTGAAATTCCCACTAGGGGATACCTTTATAGATCTCATTTTAGTATATTGTAGTCATGCCATTATAAAACCATCAAATGCAATTTGGCACAGCATGGTACTTAAATGGTGGCCTGAAATTAACTGACTGAATTACCCTCTACAGGCAGCCAAGGTTATTTATAAATTGGAATTCAGATAAGTAAGTGAAGTGCCTTACTGAACTCTGTACTTTTATATTCCCAATCTCTGTCTTCTGTGCTTTGGAATACTTTTGGTAGTCGTCCTTTAGTTGAACTTCCAGAATATTTAGCCACTTAAAATGGGAGCAAAACTGAAAACAGGATGCTGTATTAGGTACTTGCAAGAGATAGTGCTTTTACATTTGTAAACCATCTTGTAAAACGTTGTAATTAAAAGGGCTACATCTTGGCATCTGTGAGGTCTAGTGCAATTAGTTGCTTTAAAATCCATTTCTCCTCCCGCAGCCAGTTAAGCAAAACTTTTGTGCGGGAGTAATGGTTGCCTCAGTGACAAAATCAGAACATGCTAAATAATGTGATTAAACTTGTTAAAAGCCAAAATAAACACTTATAATTATCTCAAGAAAACCTGCATAGTACAAGTGAGAGCTCTATAAAGTGAAACTCTGCATCCATAATTTCAGACTTTCCTACACAATAGATCATAGTTAAAGATCTGTTAACAGACCTCTGACTGCTGAACTGGGCAGCTTGTGGTTTTCTTCTAAACCTATTGGCATAATGTGGATTTATGCAAGAGGTGCAAATTGGAAGTTGTCTGCTATTGGAGCCATTGGCAGAACAGAAATCATACTGTAGGGTTAGCAGCATGAAGTACATTGCTTTGAAATTACACAGCAGGGTTTCTGCTTGTTGCTCCGCTTGCCTTTAAGACCAAGGTCTTATACTGTCTGGCCATGATTAAAATCAAAGTGTAGGCCTCTTTGCTGGGTGCCAGTAAACGAAGGTGAAAAACAGAAACAATCTGGATTCTTAATTATTTTAAAATGCAACATAGGCAAAAAACTAAGATGAAAGCATTTCTTACTAATCTATCCTAATTATTCCACATAAAGTGATTTCCTAAAGAGGCCTGTATCTTGAGATAGTCACTTTCTATGACTATGCAAGTTCTTTTTTCCCCATATAGCATCTTTTAAGTAAACCCACACACGTATACAGAAAACAAGAACTGCCAAGCAGTTTAAATGGTAGGCTTATTTAAATCCAGGTTCAGGTGCACATCAAAACTTGAAATAAACCGAGATACCACACTGAAGTTACTGAAAATTAAATGATCATTAGCTTCTACAGTGGTCCACTAGTAAAAAAGTGTGCATTTGGAAATGCTCCATTTTACTACCATACTATGGAGAGATAGGTAGGTATGTACGTATTGGCAAGTGGGATCAGAAAGAACAAAGGATTGTTATATTAGAAAATAAAGATATGGTAGAGGGATAGGAGTTCTCAGTGTAAGTCCAAGGCTCTCTACTCAGAGACTCTCATTCTGGTTTAAGTCATTTCAAGTAAAATCATAGCAAAATAATGGTGTGTGGCAGAAAGGCAATGCTGAAAGTGGGTACCGTGAGAGCTATCTACACTACTGTCAATTTTACCATGGGTGAACAAGGGGCTTTTTCTTTACTTGTCAGCATATTCCAAAGTACTTGCTGTCAGGATATTTTTCCCAAACGGCTCTTGAAGGTCTTATTGACAGACAAATCTCTTAACTGAAATGAAGATGCTGCAGGGATATCTGGAGATAGCCAAGGATGTGCAAAATACTTGCCCACTTTAATTTCTAAGTTACTTAACATGTAATCTTTTGATTTAGACTACAATGCTTGAAAGTCAGCTTTTTGGCCTTGTATGAAAAATATATCTTCTTTTTTTCCTAGGCTAGGCTTCTTGTTCATGATGCCTTTTCTCTTCGAAGGCAAATGCATGCCTTCCAGCTTACCAGCAAAAGCAGTATTTTACATATAAAGGAATAAAGGATTCAAGCAGTCACTTTGAAATGTATTGTGTTTTGCTTGTTCTTTTAATATATTTTTAACACATTTTGAGTACATTTTTAATAATTCACAGCCCATTTAATGCCATGTAGCTTATTGAGTCCCAGACAATTACTTATGAATAAAATTTTCCATGCCTTTAAATCTACAGCAAAGAGTGGGAGAAGTTTCTTTCATGCACCAGTTCAGAACAGTGCCTGATATTAAATTTATTTCTAACTCACAGCTACCTCTATGTGACCTTCTGAAGCCAGTTCTATTAACTGGGTTTGTCTCTGGTCCAACTCTGGCAAGACAAAATCAGGCAATGTTGGTGGGAACAGGAAAGGTGAGCTCCTCCCTCACCTCCTCCCTGGGAGCAGGTAGGTCATCTGTGCTGCTTGCCCACTACCATACTGGAATACAAAAATGTATTTAAGACCACTGTGGTAAGAAATTCAGAGCAGAGTTACTGCCTCCAGTTTCTACTTCTTTTGATGGAGTAGAAAAATCTTTTCCTATTTTGCCCTTCTCCCTTCAAATAATCTCAGTACTATTAAGAAACCACATTGTTTGGGCTTTTCCCAGTATCCAAGTATGTTGAGTACATACTGTGGCAAACTTAGCCACATAAAAATTGCTGTTCTGCCTAACTTCTAAAGCATATAATGCAATGTGCTCCACTGGAGAGTTTTAAAATAACTTAAAGAAATACATTCCACATCTTTGAAAGTTGTAAAAATTCCAAAAAATTCAATAAAGTGCATTAGAACAATAGGTAGACAAAATCACTATTAATGTTAGTGAAGCTTGTTTTCTGCAAAAGACTCTTTGCTCTTACAACAAAGACACTCAGTTTTGCCCTATAATATTCCACCTCTGGTGCTAACCCTGGAAATTGCAGTGAAAGCAACACCCTGTCTACCGCTGCTGCCAGTAATGCAAGGAGCTGCCGCAATGCTGGTGCAAACAGGTGACTGGCAGGCACAGGATTTTAATGACTGTATGATATCAGCCTATTTGCACAGCTTCTGTCATGAGAACAACTGCATGAGGGGAAAAAAAGCCCAAACAGAAGCACCGTCAGGAAGGACGTACTCACTTCACATCACAGTCCATTGGAAAGGAAGATGAAAGCAAACAGATGTGAAAAGCAGAGCTATTCTGTCCAAATTCTGTAAGGACAGTATTGAATACTTCTCTTTGAAGTCTTCCTCCATTCCTCTTTATCTTCAAGTCCCTTGTTGGAATCTGTCCTAAGGTAAGGAGAGGTCTGCAAGTTAAGACTGAGGTGTTTCTCCTGCTGTGAAAGCAAGTTTCTCCTGCTTTCTCTGCAATATAGTTTTACTAAGCTTTAACTCTCATTCTTCTCCCAGTGCTTGGGCCAGACTCCCTGTGAGACAGGCACCTGTCTTTTCCTACTCCTCTTCCAACTTTTTTCCATAGCCTGCAGATTGCATCCAGTATAATGACTGGTACTTTAATCACAGAGTCTCCATTAGGGGTTGATCTTGAAAAGGAACTCCTATGGGATGATAGTTACAGCCTGTTGGATCCTTGCAATATTGACTGAACTTGACGTATCAGGCACAAAATACTGGTTTTATAGGTGTATGCATCTCAGAAAGGATATTCAGAACTTTGCAGTAAAATAGTGAGTAGAAAACTTGACATTCCTTCCTTGCTCACATGTTTTATCTTAGTACACATTACCTGACTTCAGAAGTAATGCATTCTCTCCAAAATTGATATATTGTCAACGAAGTAAACAATTTTAGCTGCAAAAAGTCTTATTAATGTACAAAAAAGGATCAAAACCATGGAAAACCATACTGTTCAAGACAAAAATTTTCTCCTAAGCCACCAATGGTTGGTTGATGCTTTCAATTACAGGTTTGTGTATCTCATCCAAAACTTTTAAAATCCTATTTTGTAATAATTGTGGATATTCTCAAATACCCAGCAAAAATAATGTGGATACATAGGTAATTCTCAGAGTAAACCAAGAGAATAATATGAAAGTTTATATATTTTCAACATAAAAATAAACGAAAGCTAGTTTGGTTGATTGGCAGAGAAAACAAAATCTGGCAATTAATCTGAACTTCAAGTTAAATAATTAAACAATGAAGAACACGGAAAAAGCCAAGGCCACAAATAGTGAATTTGGCCCTAACAATACTACTGTATTACAGTAGTAATGATAGGGTCTTTGAGTCCTGCTATCCTTTGCATCACAGTCTTGGCATATATCCTCAGTCAATTCACTGACTCTTTCCTCAGCCATAAAACCAGATAAAATACTTACCCTAGTGTGATATGAAGATTGTTAATACTTTTTTAGTTTTAAGTTATGATGGGAAAAAAATGAAAAAAGCAAAATTATTCCTAGAGGTATGTGGAATATGCAATTTTTGGTGAATAAATGTTGCCAAGGCATTTTTATGCTCTTTAGTAGAAGAATTTCAAAATTCATGAAAGAATGGGATACAGTAGCTTAACATACATAGTCTTAGCTCAAGTACTTAGTAAAGTCTCATGAACCATAATTTGAAAACATAATTCAACCCTTTATGAAATGGGGCCACAGAGATTAGAAAACAGAATAATGATAAATGGCAAAATAACTGTCCAAGCCAATGGAAGGCTCAGTGTAAAAGCTGCTTTTAATTAACATCTTAGTGGTTTGGAAAATGGAATAAAAATCATATTAAATAGATTTGCTGCTGATGTTGCACTGAAAGATCTTGCCAAAACTAAAGCCAGAAAAAATACAAGGACCAGAGAGTTTAAAAAAATATGGTGAGGAAAGTAAGCCCTCAACCTGGAAAAAAATGCAAGCTAAACATTTGGTAAAAATGATAAAGTATACATGGGAGAGAAAGCAATGCCAGTGAGCAATTCCTCTGGTTGATGTGAAAATCAAGTTAGATTTGTGGTTTTAGCAAGATCAGAGATCAAAGGAGTTGTTCTACTTGAGCTGCCTCTACCATGGCAGGTGCAAAGGAGAGTGATTCTCTCTCTGACCAGAGTCTTGCACCATTAAAAGCTGACAGAATATTTATGATGAATTTCAGTGAATAAAAGATGAAACTCTACATGATGCTGCTAACCTGAACTATTGAAAACTTGTGATTCAGCCTCTCTCCTCACCTTCCTTATCGCAAGTTTTAAAACGAACACATTTTAAAAGTATGAAGTGTTGTGTTTCTTCTGCTTTTGGGGAAGTTAAGGAATGAATTTTAAGGTTTTCAGTGGGGGAGAGGGCTAGGGAAAAAGAAATTACACTAAGTTTTTTACTGTTGTTGCTTTTGTTTCGAGACACTAAAGAAAAAGTTGAGATTTGCTCTTTCCATATAATTTCAGGAGCTATTGCCTTAAAACAAACAACGTGTACTATTAGATTCATGATAAAATAATCAGATTTTGCAACAGTACACAACCACAACATTCACTTCTAGACACTATAACTGAAGGATGGTGATTCACCTATGAGAATTTCCAAGAAAGTAACTAAATTAAGATGAAAGGAAAACTTATTCTGAAGCTCTCCTGGTAAAGTAGCTGTTATTGAGCTGTTGCTGTGTAAAGACATGGCAGATGCTGACAGAGGTCAGAAACATCTGTATCTGGCTGCTTAGTTCAAGAATTGCCTAGAGAAGCTGAGCTCTGTGGCTGTATCTTAGAGCAGACTTCATATTTGTACACCAGGTATCCATGAAATGCCTTTTTTTTAGTATTAGATTTCATGTGTTTATATTTACAGCTTTAAATTATCTGTGCTTAATGTTCTGTAAAACATCATCTACAACTCTATCAATAAAGGTTGGAGGATTCACAAAACAGTGACAATTATGTATAAAACTCTAAGTGCATAAAGTATGCTGTTTTGCCATGCTACCTCTAGTTGCAAAACCATTCTTCGCTTGCGCAGCTTGCTGCAGCTCAGAACAACTCAGGAAATGTGTTTAATCCACTTAATATCTGGAGGTTATTTAACATTATTATAATAATTTAATTTGATTGGAAAACTGAGGTGGACTGGTATTGATATCTTGGGTGGTAGTAAGTGGATTATAATGCAAAATGTACCTAACACTGAAGTAGTATGTCCTAGATAATGCTGTTTTTAATTAAGGCTGAGGTTTGACACAGTGCTGTTGAAAATGTAGGACTCTGCCTTGTTTTTCCACAACTTACTCTCTCCACTTATGCAAATGAACACCTCCTTCTTGTTTCCAAATAGTCTAAATTTCGATGATTCTATGAAATTTCTGATCCGTGCTTCCCTCAACAACCACTGCCACCAATCACAGTGGAAAATCAAAGCAGAAAACATTTGTACAAGAAGTTGATTCTGACCAGCTCTTCTGAAGTGTTTGCAAGTCCTTGTACAAACAACTAATCAGATGCTCTTTTTTTAATGTAAAATGCCTCTTCCTCCAACATGAGGGAGAACTGTTAAAAGACGTCACATAAGAAATACTTACACAAATAAAAATGCCCCAAACCAAAACAAATTTAGAAACAAATTTAGCTTACATAAAATAAAGAAAAAAATTAGAAACACTTGATGGTGATAGAAATACAAAAACTGTTCTGCCTGCTACTTAATGACATGAACTTTAAAGGACATAAGGATGCACAAAGGATGGAGGCAAAGGTTAAATTTATATTCAAGTTATGTTAAGCTTAAGAGAGATGGTGTTGTATGCAATATTCTGATGCTCTATATAATTAAACAAAACAGTAAAAAATTAATTGTTTTATAGCATAATCTTTATTTTAAAAATATATAAAATAAACTAGGAAAAATTTTACATTAACGTAATGGTTGTAGAAAAAGTCTATTCACCAAAATTTTTTTCTTTTGAAGAAAATATGGCAGCACTACCTGACCTAGTAAAAGACAAAAGCACCTAAAAATTTTGTGCTTTAAAGAGTTTTGAAGCAGAATTCAGAATCCTGTTTGAGGTACTGAACTATCGAAAAGTCTTGCATGGGGAAATAAAAGAAAATGGACATAAACACACGGGTTGAATTTATGTTCTGAGAGGACAACACACCGGGGAAGGCTGAGGACAGACATACAGTTCAAGTCCTTGAGCAGCTTCATTCACAAAGCAGAGTGGCTGCATACCACAGGCCTACACCTGAAGGCTGAGTGAGTTCAGGGAATTGCAGATCAAGTGCCTTTAGCCTTTTTTGAGTAAGGCAGCAATCCACTTATGCTTCTATAATTTCCAACGCCTTTGAGAGTTGTACTAGACAAGCAAAAATTCTTCCCTCGGCACCTCCTACCACCATTTTTATATTGGATTAATTCATGCTTAACTGATACACGAATCCATCCTTCTGATATGGAATACGTTTAGTTTCAAAATCTTCATGTGCAATTATTGGCCTATAATCTCTTTAAAGTAAAACCACAGTCTTAAATGTAAAACCACATTTAGACAGGCCAAAAATTGTTGAGCAACTGGCTGAAAGAATAGATGTTAATAATAAAAAACTCCTTCCAGTAAATCAAAAGAAAAAAGCCTTTCAAAGAGAAGTTGGGAATGTTGGATGATCTTGATATAAAAGGACCTGTCAAGGAAGATCCAGATCACTGCAAAGAGCAAAGTGAATTCCTTGCACTGGTATTCATTACAGAAGATACCATACACTCAAATCATGCTTTACTATAGAAGAGTCTGAAGAACTATTTCCAACTGGAACATGGGTAGAAGAGATTTTTTCTGTAGTTCTCTTAATAAATTAAGGAGAAAAAATTTTTCAGGACCTAAATGGTATTTCCAGGAGTGCTGAAGGTACTCAGACAGGAAAATCTTGTACTGGTAACTGGGATGTGTTAACTATTGCTTAAGTTTGCTTTGATACTAAGGGAATATGACACAAATCTTTGATACCCTGTCAGCTACTAATCCAGAATTTTATTTCTAGACTGTCTTTACGTAAGCCTAGATAAATTGATGGAGAATGTATCAGAATATGATACATAGATATGATGCTTTGGGGAAGAGTCAGTAAGTTTCTCAAATGTAGGCATGACATGCAAACCGGATAAGGTTCTTTGAAAGAATGATTTACCATGTGAATAAGGGTAAAGCCAGATGGTATGGTGTAGCTGGACTTTTGGTCTCCTTTGCCAGATGTTCTTACAGAAGCTTTGCCCTTACGGAGTAAGAGGCAAGGGCTTCTCATGTAGCGACAACCGAGTGACAACTGCTTAAATGGTAAGAAACGAAGGGTAGGAATAAGTGGTCAGTTTTTCCTGGGAGGAATGTTAGGAATATTCTGCCTCAGGGATCTGTATTGATCCCTGTACTGGTAAAATGGTCAGGAAGATGGCCAAGTACAGGTGTAACAGTTTGCACGTGACACAGAATTACTTTAGAAGAACAGTAGACATAGTAAGACTAGTACGAATAGGACTACCTTGTATTTGCCACAGTTTATGTGAATATACACACAAAATTTCTGTGATACGATTCAGTTATTTAAGATGCAACAATTTGGTCATAGGTTTGAATCCTGTATCTTCAAGAGCTCTGGGACAGCAGAAGTATTGGAGGATAATAATAATTTCAGTAGTGCTCCTGAAATGTTAGCATCTAACAGTATAAACCCAGGTATCTAGAGCAGTTTAAACAGGAGTTACAGGATTTTTTTTTCTTAAAAAAGAATGAGTGTTTATTCTGTCACAGGCTGTATTCAATGCAGAGGCATTGAATAGGGTAGGAGGAGGAAAAAAAAGTTATTATGAATCTTGCAAAAACATTTAAGTAGATAATTTCATAAAATAAGGAAGATGTAAGGAATAAAATGTTCTGAAAGGCATCCTATTTTCTTGAAAATGGGGCTCTGTGGACACAGGAGAAATTGAGTTAAATATCTTCAGAATTAACAAAGAGCGCTTGAGTTTTCTGAAATATTTCCCTCATGGATAAAACCTCTTTTTCCAAGGGAGATTTGATTAAAAACATGTTTTCTAACAAAACTGCAACTGCCTAGTCACTCATAAAAAATTCTATTTTTTTGTATGTATCTATTTACTTCTTGAGAGAAGCACATAAGATGGGCTAATGATTAGTGTTCTTAAGGAGACAGTTAACTAAATAATTACAATGGAAAATTGTGGTAATTTATGAAGAAAATATTCACTAACAGTTACTGAGACCAAATGCATACAATGATATATTAAGTCTTACCCTGGAGACAAGAGGCCAATAAAAATTCTGCACATGAATAAAGAAAAGAATTTAATCTGAAAAGAAAAATCCAACAAAAAATGTCAAGCTGCCAAAGCTTTTCCACTGCCTATCTCATCCTCAGGGCTGGCAATAGGCACGCCACCCTGAGAGCGCCATTTCCAGTCCCTTTCTCACCGCCTGAGTGCTATCCAACCAGTGGAAAGGGGAAACCATGACAGCTATTCCTACAAGCTTTCACTTTTAGCACCAGCACATTAATATTTAGGACTTTTGCAAAACATGCCAAAGAGAAGAATCTCCCTTTGGTAGTTGAAGTTGGGCACATAATTTTTTTTTCACACTTTACATTCAAGCACAAGATAATATGCTACATTGAGGATGAATTGTACGGCATTAAATATTCATTAAGCAATATTGTGACTGATAGCTTTCATGTGGCTTATCACAGAGCTAGGTCTCGCTGATTTTATTGTCCCTACACCAGTTTGGGCTGCTATAATTTCTTTCTTACATTAGCAAATAGTCCTGCCCCTCATCAAAGTTTATTAGGGATGTCCATGAATGGTGGATGAGCCCAGGAGCTTTACGTAGATCTACAGCTTCCTGCTGACCTGGGTGTCATGTTTGGGCAACCTGGTGTGCAAGATGAGCCTACCTGTGCTTACAGACCTGCCTGGTGTACTACTAACTTTGAATCCTTTTTTGGTTTATATCGGTTTAACACTGTCTTTGCAAAACACTTTCAACACCAGAAAATTGGAAAAAAATTATTTGTAGAGAATAATATGCTCATTTCTAGCTGGATTTATGTGAACCCATGCAGATTGCTATGTTATGTCTACTGACATCATAGAAATAAGATAAAAATACACTCCAGCTGTCTGATAAATTCAGGGCCAAAGTCTCTCCTTCAATTGAGACACAAATGGCTTCCACTGAGGTTAATGGGACTAGGGTGATTACAATATAGGGTCCCTAATTGTTTCTTGGCTGGCTAGCACTTGATATCAGTACACATACAGTCGGTATTAAAATAGATGTGTCATATCAGTATGATCAGCTAGATGATAAACAATACCCTGCCATTAGCTCTGACAGGAGAAAGAGACTTTAGTGTGCAATCAAGAAAAGTAATTGTTAGAAATGTAATAATTGCACGTAGCTCCTTGATGAATTACTGAACTTCAAGAACAAGCATCGTATGTTTTTATAGGCTATAAGCCAGCAATCTGGTAGCAAGACTGAAAAGAACTTGTAGAAGTTCTAAGTGGCTTTAGACCGTAAGATGAGGATGAATTGTTTGTTATGTTGTTTCATGTACATTTTTTGATAGTCTTTGCTTTTGTGGTTCTGAAATTAACAATTTAACTATTAGTGTCAACATGTAACTAGTTAAAACTAACACACAGCTTACCAGAAAGAGACCACCATGTTATAATTAACTGGACAATTTTTATAGGGGGACTTCTGTAAAAGCTCCCATATCACTGGAGGAAGACATCAGGTAATGACACTGATACAACAGACTGGAAACTTTCTGGACTAAATGTAGGGCAATCAATAAAAAAAATAAAAAGAAAAGGATCCAGTGACATACTGCAAGTGACTGATAATAAATATAAATAATACAGAGGTCAGCTTAGATCTTTGCTAGGCGTGAGTTGTCTTCAATTCATAATTAAGCATGCAAAAAATTTGGGAATTTTGTATGAGGTCTTATTTTACCTTTGCAATGAGAAACATAAATGCAGATTGCTCAATTTTGCTTATAACAAAAGAGAAAAATTTCAGGAAAATGTAACCGAGGTATCAATGAAAGAAAATAAACACCTGTGTTATTTATTGCAGCCATTTAATCACCTGCAGAACTCTGCAACGCCCAGACGTTGTATGGGTTCCTTCACTTACAGCAAGATGGCCGTTGTATAGATATATTTATCTCTCTCTTTTTTTTTTTTCTTTTAGCTTTTTCACAATGTTTTCAGGACTTTCCTTAAAAGGCAGATGCAGAATACCTATGTCAAGCTATTGCAGTATTCTTACAGCAGATCAGCCAAGTCTGCTTTTCCCTATGGAAACACTAATTTTTGGCCAGATTTGTTTGGAATTACGATCAATCTGGAGTTTTATATTGTTTTTTTTACCCCTAGTTCCAGGCTATGACCTCATTAGACTATATCATGTGAAATCAGAAATATCTGAATGTTGAGCAATACTTCTGGCATTCAAATCGATGAAAATCATCTGTTAGTCTTCTGATATCCTCATACAGATTGCTCAGACTCTCTCACAGATGTCATTCTTTACGTCAGGATATACACATCAGTTTATATTTTGACTTTATTTTAAAGTCCAGATTTCTCAGATCTCTCATTACATCCTGTTTCAGTGAATGGAAATAGTCTGTCGGCTCAGCGGTCTCAGTTTCTTCCACTTCCTCACTCATCACCAAATGTGAGATGTTGAGCTGGCATCAAGTCTCTGACTCATGGCTGCTCTGCAGCTGCTTCCTTCCTATGGATCCAGGCTGCTGCTGCTCCCGTACGCTGCGCGCCTGAACCCCTTCTACCACCCCCAACGGAGCTTGAGGACACGCCATCTCTGAGAGGGATGGATTAAGTGGGAAGAGGAGTGTGGCTGAACTCGTTAGATCCCATGTAGTTTGGTGATGGAGATTTTAGATTGCTTTTGCTGTCCCGGCAGCCACAAATTGTCTGGGCAAGGAGCACCCACACTGGCTATAAACATGCCGCTGAACACTGCGAGTGCAGTATCTATCACTCTGACTTAGTGCCAGAGGAGGAACCAGTTCTAAAACAATGGAGTTTTGTTTAATGCTTTACAAGTGCCAGGAGCGTTCCTCCTTTCAAATTTTTTTAGGTTCTGATGTGCAAATGCTTCTACGTGGGAACGGAGCAAATGAACTCGGACGGATTATTCCAGTGGGTCAACCAGCTAGGGCCTTAAACCTATAGGAAATGAACCATCTCTTCTGAAAATCTGTAAGAACTTCAGAGAAAGAGATATGCACCCCCTCGTACTCCACAAACACAGCCACACTACTGCATGAGCTTATGCTGTCCTCAAAACACAACATGGAAGGACACCATAAAAATCATGCAGCAAGAGAAAGTCTGCACAGTAAATACGGTCTAATCTGGAAAGGAAACTCCTGGGTCCAGTCCTGCACTGCTCAGGAAAACAAAACTTCTACTGAAGTTACAAGGGAAAAAACTTCTGTCCTAAACGGACATATTCCTTTGAATTAAACAGAATTTATATATATCAGCAAAACGTGTCACTGAACATGTACATTACATGGCCTACAGCGCAGGATATACCTAACTAATTTAAGTAAGATGAATGAATTAGTTTAGCAGAGATCTTTTTCATGAAATAAAGATAGTTATGACTTTTTGTGAAAAAAACCCACACAAACCCCCTTAGGTCAGGAGACTAGTGGAAAACGTAACCTTTCCGAAGAGATGTTAGTTAAGCTTAACCTGCGTATCTGATGTTTGGTTTACAGACTACAAAAAGGGCAGGGAATTTCAATTAAGATTTAAGTTGACTTTTTAAAGTGTTACAGAGTCTAGTGACTATTCTGTGTAAACTTCTTCCAGATGCTGACCTGCCTGAAAATGGTGGGATAGGATAATCCCATGTTTTAATCAGCACCTGTAACAGGTGAGATATATCCAAAATTTGCTTCAAGAAATGCAAATGTATATCTTTTTTTTTTAATGCGGAGGGGAAATGGAGTAAAGTCTAAAGTTTTCATGAGTAATTTTCCTGAAATTGTCTTCAGTAAGAGTTTTTACATCCTAGAGCTACATTTGGTCTAGTTTTTGTGGTCACAAAGCAGAGTGAAAAAAACCCCAAGTATAACTCTTTAGAGCTGTGGTTTTCAATTTACAGACATGAAGAATAAAAACATTAACTAATCTGCAAATATTTTGTTATTCCCTTTGTTTCACTTTTCAAATAACTTCTTGAAATGAACCAAACCTACTAAGTTTCAGAGCACAGGTCTTGGTTTGCTGAGCTCATCTACAACAGGGTTTACTTGGAAGAACTTTACCAATTCTAATGTTTCTGCTGATTAATGTCCTGAAAGTGCACTGGACTGATTTCTTCAGAGATCGGGAACCAGATGTGAGAATTATATGCATAACAAACAAAATGAGAACAACAGTGTTTATCATAATCAAAGAATAAAATCACCGTTTGAAGGTCGTATCTGTTCCAAGGCAGTTTGTAGAGGCCAACAATACTGAGGCGCTAAGGATGCTAGGGAAAAAAGGTTCATTGCTTGTGAAGGGGCTTATTTCTCATTTTTCATTTCTGTTTGTAATCGCTGTCATCTTTGTTTCTTATGCGTTGGATAAAAAAGGTGACTTTTATATTTATTAGAACTGGGTTTCAATAAACATTATGCAATATGGTAGAACGGGGAATGATTTATTGATAATTTGTCACTTATATTTATGGAAGTGTAGACCCTGGAGCCCTAGAGCTGGTAAATCATATTATGCAGCTACAAATGTTTTTTTATCCTTTGCTGCCAAAAGTGCACCATGTAAACCGATTGCCTCACCAAACCCCTGGGGCCTGATAATGATGCACTTGCTAATACAAAGGGAGGAGGGGTGAGGAGGAGACAACTAATTATAAGTTTATTTTTGTTTCAATATGTTTGCCATTTAATCTAGAGTTCCATAAACAATAGATTGATGAAATATAATTAGGAGGAAGATTACAGTTTAATGAGGCAAAAGACTGGGAAAGAATGTAAATGGAGCAGTAGGCTGTGCAGAGTTTTTAGCTGTTTATTATTGTACAGCTGTAAGGCACTTTCACACAGTTCCCAGATGGAAGCAGCTGTTAGCTCTTCGCCATTAGAAAAAAAAGAGGCTCAGAGTTCATTTTTATCCACTTGTTCCAGCCTAGTTATGTTCACTACAACACTTCACCAAGTCACAACTCTCAGCTATGGCTAAGACTGTCAGGATGGGCACCCTGTCTTCATTTGCCACTTTGCCATTCACTTATCTCATCTGGCAACCTCTCAAGCAACAAGCTGTTCCACTCCTTGTAATATGTTTATCTCCCACAGTGATGTCAGCAAAAGTCAGCAAATCTAATATTCATGCTCAAACAGATTTGTTGGTGCTCTTTGTTTATAAGAAAGGGCTCTATATCACCCCTGCAGCTGCTTCCTCTTCACCAAGCTTTGTTTTTGTACAGTACTCTTCAGATAGGCCTTGGGAGCTGTACAAAGCATGTGCCCATCCGACTTAACAGTGTTTTTGTTGTTTTTTTTATATAAAAAAACAACCCACATCTCTTTTTTTCCACAGCATGTTATGAAACCTACATTTTTCCCTCAGCTTGTCAAGAGCACATACACAAGACAGCATATAAAAGGCAAATAAGAGAGGCGTTTCTTTAAAAAGAAGTCACTGGGAAAGAACAAAGTAGGCAGACTTTCAAGAATGAATACTACAGTAACATTTCTCGTGTAGCACTTAAACAATTCCACATTATGGGCCAAGATATCCACTGCTCTGCACAGGCATTTACGTCAGTGCAAAGTGAACGTACATCTTTACTCTTTCAGACAGGTTGTATGTTGTATTTGGTGCCAGGGTATCGCACATGCTACAGGGAGTTAGAGAATTTGGTGTGATTTTTGTAACAATTTAGACATTTTGAGCTTCCCATTTCACAATGCTTGGGACTATCTCAGATGCTTTATATGACATTTTCTATGCCAGCTTATATCAATTTATATTTCTAAAGTACTTTATGGATTATAGTCCTATCAGTCAAGATGAAGGCAGAGTGTTGTGGTTTATTCAGGGCTGGCATGATGTTTCTGAACAATTTCTCAATCTGGGTAAGGCATGCTTTTCTTCATTTGTTTCTGTTTTGAGATTAGATTTTCTAAAATTTTTTTGGGCTACTTCAGCATTCATTTAAATGTTTGGCAAGAGTTTTACCACGATTCCATGATTTACTTATCCCAGTACAGGACAAATTTGGAGATCTGGGTTTAACCAGACCAGATGGCAAGGGTGGAACTTCCCTTTCAACTAGTATAAAAACCAGTCTGGTTCTAAATCTCCATTGTGTGGGTTTTTTTTTTTTTTTTTGTTAGGGAAAAAAAAAGAGTATTTCTTTAAACATTGAATGAAATTCTGGTCTCTTTAAGTTATGTTGTGACTGACTGCCAAAGGACAATTATTTCACAGTTTCCAAAACACCTTTCAACATTAATATACATTACACTTTTTAAATTTAACATTTATGAGAAACTCATGAGTAGAATTTTGTCCTGATCTCCAAAGAAAGATACACTACAAAAAATTCCAGCAGTACAAAGCTCTTTTTTAAAAATTCTATCACTATCAGCAGGCCACCCACATGCTTAATCTAGAAGAACCACCTCTAGGCTATAAGAAAGGCTGTTCAGTCTCTGTGCCCCTACAAAACTTGGCTATTTTGCTGACAAGGATGCCGGTTAAAGCCAATTATGGTGGGGAGTTTTATGGTCCGAACAGCTGTCCAGTGGAATTGGACTAAGACCACCAAGTTATTTCACGTGTCAGAAACAGGCATCTGATTGGTTAAATAAAGCTGCATATATATTTTTATGAATAGAAGTGGAAGTTTAATTTGCTTTTGTTTGTGGGGTCTTATTTATTGCTTGAAAGTGTTTGGATGCCTGCTGGGTATTTGTGAAAAAGGGCTGTGAAAGCTGCACATATTTCATCTGCAGTTTTGGAGGCCAAGCACAGTGTTGTGGTTAAAGGCTAACCAAAGTAGAAAAACTATACGCCATCGGAGCAAGATATGAAAGCTACTGCCAAGGTTGTAGACCAAAACTAAGAAATCACTACCCTAACTAAGAACCCCACCTGGTATTTATGTATGTATTGTGTGTATGTAGGTATGTGTTTATTCAATATTAAGGAACCATTTATGCTAAAAAATGTTGCCTCCCATTTAGGTATGTTACTACTTCAAATTACAGCACTTAAAATGACTTCCTTACCTGCTCTTTAATGCCTGTTTTCTGTTGTTTGATTAGTTCATGCACCTAGAGCACTTTCCTATGTGCAATTTTTACTGTTTCCCCTGTTCAGCCAGTCTGTTTATTCATGCTGTATTTAACGTGAAATCCCTATGCAGCAACTGAGGAGAGAAAACCATTTTTAAATTTCAAAATTACGACTTTTACAAAAAATTAATGATGTAATGGCAAAATTGGAAACACTAGCAAAACAGGTCCAAGATATCTTGAGTGCATGCACCCATGTCTAATTCCTAGAAAAAGACCTGCACTAGTCTTAAAGTCACTGGCATAATTTTAAGATACTGACCCCAAAATTCCTGGCTTCATGGATCACACGCATATTTCTCATCAGACTAATAACATTACCAAACATTTATAAGATGGCCAATATTTCTGATTTTTGTCTTTTTAAATATGCTTCTAAAGTTAATTGCTTGTTCATGGCACACAATTAGAGCTCCCAAAAGTTATTTTTGCTATCTACTTCTGAGCTCCATTATACAAAGACAAAAAGATTTACTGCAGAATATTTGATTGTCTTTAGTATCAATACTTTCTTAATGTTTGCTTTCTTTCACAGGACATCTTTACTCAGCTTCTTTTTCTGCTGCCTCACTGCACCTTTTGCTTATAATTTTTTCCTTTAGATAGCTTTCTTTTTTCTTCACCTTCTGTATCTTTCCTTTTTCCTTTAAATAACCCCTCTGCTAACATCTGACTCATTCTTGCCTTGTCTGTCTGCAGTTTTGACACTCAAAAGTTTGTTCGTAATTTCAAGATTATATTTTTTACTTCTTATTCCTCGTACGTCCTTCCTTTCTTCCTCCATGTTTCTCTGTTCTCTTCCTTTCCAGCCAGTGATGTTCTGCCTGCCTGCTATTTATTCTCTCTCAAAAATTTAGTGGTTTATTAATAATTATAACTGTCCTACTGTGAATAGGACTTTCACACTGTTGGTTCTTTCCCTGGTCTCCTTCTCTTCATCCATCCCAAATCTTGCTCCAGTAGTTTAGTTTATCTTATGCTTTCCCAGATTCCCCAAATGTTCTGGTTTTATTCTCAGTCAATCAGCTGCTTTCTCAACCTTTTTTTCAAATGCCAGCCCTTCTCCAGAGAATTCCTACAATTTCATTTTAGCTTTTAATTGACTTGTAAAATCAGTGAAGAGTTCTCTGAAAGTGGAGTTTTAGTTAGGGTAGTGCATTTTAGAAAAAGGAACACTATTCTACAGTGCTGTTTAGATAATCAAATCTATGATAAGCCCTGCATTGTTTTTTCTTCTTTAGTGTAAAGATGACCTGCTATATGAAGGGACAGTAACATGTCAGAAGCTTGAAAAATTAAATAGTTTTTTTCTGTCTTAATTTCCTCAGCTGTATTTCTTTCTTATTTTCCAGTGGTCCAGCATACTAGGTAGTACATCATTTTTGTAAATGCACTATATAGGCAGTATTTAAATAAAAAGCAGTATATGTAATAAATAATATCTTTATACATTTATAAAGAATTCCTTCCATTTTTATATCTTCTTATTGCTAACAACCGACATCTAAAAGCAAGATTTATGTGATTTGAAGCAAATGTGTTATATGAAACTAATAATTACAGTGCTAATTTATTCTCTCATTCAAGCAAGAACAACTGTGATAAGAAGCACAGAAAAAGATTAAGACTACAAATCTATTTTTCTCTTGCTTAAACTACTGCAATATGGGAATGGTTGCATGGATCATAGTGAAGAATTTAGTCTCCAAGATACCACTTGGCCAGAATTAACTTTTATGACCATCTAGCCTGTTCTTTAGGGTAACATAATAGAAAGAACCTACTTAATCATTAGTTTCCTTTCAAGCTCATTGAATACATTTGAGACTTAATACATCGTTTAGAAGAGCACCTGACTGTAAAGACCACAACTAATGGAGAAGCCACCACCCCCCAGTTAATCTGGACTTGACCAAAAGTTGACCCTGCTGTGCAGGTAGTTTTAACCAGATGAAAAAAGTGTGTGAAACATGTAGGTTTACAGTGAAGCTGCAAGAAGTTTCCCAAAACTAAGCAGGAGGAAGTTTTCCGCTCTAAAAATTTCACTAGAGTTTTTGTAAGTTTTGTGGGCTTGAACCTACACTGACATATGGTAACTATCAACTGTAAGGCATGGGTCAGCCTGAATATCTTTGATAAGAAAAGAATAAAAGAGAGGGAAGAGTTCCAGGGTTTTCCTTGAAAACAAACCTCCCCACACTCAAAGAAAAAAAAAAAAAGAACCCAAAGAAGTTTTTAGCTTAACAGCTTGAAAAGACTTGTATAGAAGCCCTGTTTGTCTAAGCATTTCAGATGCACACCAAAATACTCTGGGTGTGTGATTCACCTGCTAATACATGCAATACTTCTGTAGTATGATAAACAAATTTAGCAAATCATTGTACCATGACCATCAATAAGGACACCAGGTTTTAAAACTTACCAAAAGTGGAGAGTTTCTATGTATGTGCCTGAATATCTGCCACTTGGCCTCTAGGCCATTTCAAGTCCCCAAGTAAGCTGATATTTAGCACCTCATAAAAAAGCTGTGTACACCTGAGTAGAGGAAAAAAGTGACATTTGTTGGTAGTTTATATGGAGGATCACATTACCTTTCTTAAAATAAGAGAAAGATCTTCATCTATGTGTTTAGAAGAAGGAGAAGGAGGAAGGGTGGTTTTGCAAAAATCTTTGTTTTGGAGAAGGTGCTATTAAACAAAAAAAAGGTTTGCACAGCAGCAAGCAAGCATACTGATTTATAAAACTGCACAAAATTGCATTGAATTTTATCCTGAATTAAAAGATTTACAGTACACTCCTAAGAAAAGTAATAGCCTCTCTGCACTTACCTGGTGGCTTTTTGATTATCATGTGCTGAGAAAGATCTCTCTCTGAATACACCCAGATGCATGTAACGAGTACGCTTGCTTTAAGGCCAAACAAGAAGGTTATGAGCTGCACAGTCAGCTCTGCTTTGTTTTCCTCAAGTGAAATATGATTTTAAACCTAAATACTGAAATAGCACCAAATATTTAAAATATGTTATAGTTGGTGAGTTTTTCCACAGTGCCAGTTTGTTTTCCACTCCCTCCATGACATCTCACAACTCTAAGTGCTCAATGACAGCCTGTAGAGGTTTCGCCATAATCCACCTTTATCCATTAACAGACACTCAATCACTGAAGTGCTTAGTAGACTAAACATATTTATCCAACCAAATCACACTTTACAATGCAAAACTGCCAATCAGACCCCAGCTATTAACAAGGAACTGCTTTAAGGGGATTTTGGTGTTTGTGCTGTGAAGAGCATGCTTACCTCCAACAAACCACTAAACCAAATTAACATAGCTGTATCCTCATAAAAGAAACCAGATATCCTGTTGTGAAAATAGAAAGCTTGGTAGGACAGGGCTCCTTTGATGGCTAACAGTGTGGCAGACGAAGGCTTCAGACTACAAATCTGGTTACCACAGGCTCATTACAAAACTCTAGCATTAAGCTTTTGCTAACTTTAAAAGCAAAATAAAAATGTATCATTTGGGTAACTCAGTAAGTCATCAACTTACTAAGTTACTATTATAATTGCAACAAGTGCTGTAATTGTTGGATAAGGCTCCTTAATTCTAATTGCTCCTTTGTCCAAGATCATGTTGTAAAAATGCTTGCATTAGCCAAAATAAAATCCAAGAGACACAAATGTGGTAGTAATAATAATTCTTTTTATTAGCCTGGAAAAGAGGAAGAGAACAAAGCTTTAAAAAGACTTCAAAGTTCTGACCAAGAGAAAAAAAATCTAAAATCGGAGAAACATGCATACACTCTGCTCTTTTATTAGACTCATACAAACTAAGTGCCATCACCACAACTTAGATCTTGACAGCATTTCTTTCCCAAGCAGCAGGAAAAGTTACACCATCCATGTTGCAGGGCTAATTTAAGTTCTCTGTCAAAAACTACATAAACCAGTCCTGTATATTCTCACTAGGAAGCCCTAATAGTTTTAGACTTATTGGTATTATGCGTCCTTTAAATCCCAATATTTTAATGCTGCATTTGACATTTGCTGAGACTTGGTGTATTTTCCCTCCATTTAACCATAGCAAAAAGAAAAGTGAAGTTTTAAACTTTGAGGTAAGTGACTCATGAAAATGCATGTTTTCAAGAAACATCAGTTTAAAAATGTGTATATACCCTTCTTTACTTCCAAATAGCCTTAGCTCTGTGATTGAAATATGTATTTCCAATCCTTCACTGCTTATCAAAAATAATGAGCACTTTCTTTTTTACTAGCTTTTATAAACACTTCTGGGGAAAATTTTATGAGCAGCTAGAACAAGTTTTACTTCTTGGAGAGAAGGCTTCATGCTGGAATCATATCCAAAATGAGTAAACCACAACATGAACAGATTTTCCAAAAATCACTAGAGCAGACTTTGTAAGTTAGAGTTGGAAACATGTAAAGTACAAATTAAGTTGTCATGTAACAGAATAGTATAGTTTCGTATGCTAGAGTCAGACATCATGTTCCATCATAATACGTATCCATTGCCACTACGTCTTTAGTCTACATGTGTTCTGAACAGTTACGAATAATACAAAAATTCACAAAATAAAGCTGTTCCAGGTTTATGCATATGAATGTCCACATGTGTTTTTGTATGAAAGAAACTGATGCAGGTTTTCAATGCATACCACTTACAGAAAGGGAAAAACATCATCAGGACACTAGAAGTACAAGAATAAAAGAACAAATTACAATACAAATTAAAAAGAGGAATTATTGTAGACCACATTGAATCTGAGTAGTTATAAAATACTTGCTGTGGTTAATAAGAAATACATGCTTTCACGCCTTTGCCACATATTCATGTTAATACATTTTGTATTCTGTATTGTATATATGTGTCATACGCAAGCAATGAAAATATGCACAGAAAGCCCTAAGAAATTACTGATGCCAGAAACAGTTTTCTCCTGATTAACCGAGAAAGCAATGTTAATAACTGTTATGCTGCCAATTTGGTTCTGTACCACTGATTTGAAACAATTTGTTGTTCCATGGAACATGAATTTCTCAATGTTCCACTTTGTTATTTTTAATTGGTGTTTTGTTTTGAAAGGTACCGCATGTAGCATATTGAAACTTTCCAGCTAGCAGAACGTGAAGAATAGTGCAAACACTGGAACAACAAAATATTTCATTCTTTCATAACTTCGTTACTTAAGTAAAAAACACAACCACATCATTAAAGCATTTTACTTGAGTCCTCATGTTATGTTTAGATGCTAGAGATGTTAAGGAGCAATATGCCAACTTCAGAAGCACACAAGGAAGGGAAGGAACAGCTAATCTGTTGAATTACATGATGCAACTCCATTGATACCTGTAATGCGTACAAGTAACAAGAGAACACTTTCCATAGCTCCCACTCTAAGTATCATGACCCCAGTTTCTATGTACAAGGGCAGTACTGTGCCTTTTCACTTGTAACACATGAAAGTGTCAAACTTCCCATTTATTTTCCAGTTGCCTCTTTAAATAGACACAATACATCCAGCCAGATTGCCTATATTTTCCACCATATGTCCAGTACTGCTTGATTTGTCTTCTGGAAATGACATGATTCATTCTTTAAACTTATTCCACTGAAAAGGCTTTTCCACATGCCACCCAGTATTGATAATCTCTGCAGAATTATATTTGTAGGAGATACAGTAAGTAAGTGCAAGATTTGTTCGCTGTCTCTAAGCATCTTTGATTTACGAAGAATAAGTAATAAATGCTTTCTGTAAAATACTTTAAAGTTAAAATAATTTCATGACTTCCAAGTCCCTTAAAAACATGTGAATTAATTTATATATGATGTATATATTTACCCCGAGAAGGATAGCATTGTGTCATATTTTGGAATTCTTTTCTCCAGAATACTCCTGTAGCACAAGCTTAGGTTGTCCTGTTAAGTTTTTTTATTATATAAAGACTTTTAATCATATTTTAACACAGCTTTACACTCTACTGAAAATCTTCAAAGTTACTGCACTTATCCTTTGTGTCCTTAGCAGTGATGTTACCACCAGGCCATTTTTCTCCCAACCAGCTGCTGGTACGTGGCCTAATATGAGATGATAATTATACTATCAATTCTTAATTACCCAGGCCGATATAGGCAAAAAAGCAGATAACAGAGGCAATATTTGACATACAGGGGCTGCTATAACTGACCACGTAGTCAGGTCCTTCGCAGTTATCAGGTCCTGCTCAGTACTATTCCTGCTGGACCACAGCTCTCCCTAGCAGAGCCATCCAGGTTTGCTCCCCATTTCTCCAAATACAGGAGGGCTCATTATCTGGAATGGAGCAGAGCATGCATGTGATGACAGGTATTTGCTGGCTCAGGACTGGCTTCTCTACAAGCTAATAAGGCCTATATATACCTACATATACGTATCTGAATACCTATAAACAACCTGCTAGCCCAAGCTTGGCCTGGCAGGCCAAGAGGAGGAAGCACTTGCTGTCTGGATGAGTGGTCAGCCAAGACACGTTCCTCTTGGGTCCCCCAAACCTGTTTCTTCCTCTCTACTTGCTCAAGCAAACTGCTCAGCAAACTTTCTATTGTGTAACCTTATTTCAGGGTACTGGAAGGAGTAGGTTACCCTCCTTTGTGGGTAAACCCATAGGCCACCAGTAGGCCCTCTTTAGTCTGCCTGTTTGTTAAAAATGTTTTTAGAAGAAGTTGTTTCCTTAACAAAGAATAAATATTGGCTGTCCTTTAGTATGTTAAATAACATAACAAATATCTGGTAAATAAGTCAACAGCTTTAGTCAAATGTTTTGTTAATTATTTAGCCAAAGTACTGCAGCTATCTGTCTGCAAAGAGGTTCCAGCAAGCAACATTACCATAATGGATAGATGGCATCTAACCTGCTGTCTAGTAGAAACATTTCACGTAAGAAAACTTCAAATTCTATTTTTCCTGCTGCTGAAACATTAAAGACAGATGATAAACAGTTTATTATCACCCGCCCTTCTCAGTCTACCACTGAATCTAAAAATGTACCACGTTCCCTCCACAGTTCAATGGCAAATGGATCTTAAAGTACACACTACTTTACCTCAAGTGGATGTTACAGGCATATATGGATGGAACACACTGTTCCTCTCTGCTTTACCTAATCTTTATAGGAAAGTTCTTTAAGAGAAAAATCTGCAGCAAAAATTAAATGTATGTTCCAACTAGAATACACATAAACAGGGCCTTTTAAAATTTCATTAGCCTGACTTGTCAAATTCTGACAGCATATAATGCATTCTATAATGCAATTGTTCTACTAGCTGGTGTCCAAGGGGAGGGCTGTTGCCGTCTTATTGTCCTGATAAACTTGAGTCTGAATCAGAACGATCTAGCTCAGTCAGGCCAGGCTTTACTGGCCTCACAATTTTTGCTTAAATATCTATGGGACAACAGTATGCACCCATTAATTAAAAACAATTATTGACAAGCCATTACTGTTATAACTGTGCTCCTTAACTGTTTCACACCATTGCCCCAGCAGTTGCACACAGGGTCCATCACATTATGCTCTCAGGCAAATGTCCCTGGACAACTTGTAAGCCCACAATTGCATTTAGTAGCCATTGTTTTTTTATGTAGCGATGTACTGTTCTTTTCCCCCAAATGCTACCCTACAACATTCACCTTCATCTATTGACTACTCCTTTCCTCCTCCATATTTATTTGAGAAGTTGACAGTATTAAAAAAAAAGGCCTCCTTTCTTCTTCTAGATACCAGGTCCCTGATAACCTTGCATAAAGTTTTAAGTCTCATTTTCGCTGCTGTGAAACTACACAAACCTATAATTTACATATAGGATTAAACATGAGCTTTTCTTTACTAAACCAAACCTAATTTTTTTGTTCAGTTTGTTTGTTCCAGGAAAATGTTTATCTGGTTGCCTGTTTCAAAATCCTCTACAGAAAGGTCAAAGATTAAAACTGAGCACCCTCCTCCTGTGCCCTCAAATCGAGCATAGCAGACAACCTCCGTTGTCTTGGTTTCCTGCAAGTCATTATTTGTCAGACACTGATTACGAATAAGACCCTGAGCAGTTATCTCTATATGGTATGTTTCTAACTCAAATGTCATAACCAATGAGTCACCATGAGTAAAGAGAAATAAGATTACCTTTTAAAATAAGTTCATGGTAATCCTTTTCTTAAATGTCATAACTAACAACTCATTCTTTTGCACGACATGCAACTTTGAAGTAAAATCCACTTGTGAATGTACAGTGACTTGGTATTTCCATGATGAAGAGAGCAGTGGATTACTTTTTCCATACATCTTTATTTGTTACATTTTGGAGCTCAGATCCATTTGCCACACAGACTTAAATTCATGAGTATCAGTACAAATACGCTACCATTTCTTTTACACATTCCTCTTTTTTTGCATTCACAACACTTCATAGGCAGAGAGGAAATAAGTCAGACTATTGAAAATTGTAAAGCTTTAAAATAAAATAACGAGCAAAGACTTTTCCAGTAGGCGGGGCAATAAAAATGAAAGGCGCGTTCCCCCGGAGTCACAAACATGGAAGATTATAGTGGAGGAAATGGCCAAGATTGGATAAGCTGGCTGAACAGAGAGAAACAATACCAGAGACACAGGCTAAATGGTTCCACAAAGGAGAATGGAAAGGGAATTTTGAGTCGGTGATAAAGGACCCACTATCTACACTTCTTTAATTGACTGATGTTACAATGGATGTAAAATAGAAAAACAAGAAATCCTGTGGAACCATTAGCATTTAAATAAGTGTTTTGGGGGAAAGGCTCAGAGACAGAGGAATTCACTTAGAGTGGTAGAGTTTGGATAGGATATGAACCTATTTCCAGGAACAGTGTTATTCTTAAAGGGACTAACAACTGCTACAAATTTGTCCGTGCTTATGACATGAGCCTGTTCACTATATGCAACAATTCATATTGCTGCTGTCTCTGCCACTGTATCGCAGACCTGAGTGGCAGGTGTGTCTTGGCATCCAGGCCCAGGTATAGCTGCAACTTCAGAGGTACAGTTAGTTTCTGTGTTTCATACCCAGGGCAAGCAAAGCATCCACCCGGTCCTGGAGCAGCTCTATGCCCACCACAGCCATGCTCCCTGGCAGGATCCTGGTCTGCTCCAACACTGAGGCCCCCAGCCTGGAAAGTCTTACACAACTTCTGAACCTTATGTTTCTTATCTTGGAAACAGGTATTTTTAAAACTTAAAAGGTGTCGAAATCTTTGTCCATTATTTTTACCACATGAGTATGCTGGAGGAGCCAACAGCTCTTTGCTCCCTGCTGTACTAAACCGTACACATAGATCTGTGAAATGGGTGTGGGTCCAGGAGCTAGAAAGTCCTTCATCCTAATCCCACCTACAGCCAACCTTTATCATTTTATACTTAGCTAGCTCTTTGAAAAGATTACTTCAATAGGCAAACCCTTTTCCATTTATCAGACCTTCTCAAGGAGAGTTTTCTGTGAATTACTGAACTTGCAAGCTGAAATTGCATCAGAACTGGGCTGAAAATGCAGATGATCTGACCAGCCTTAGGTTTCCTCCACTGACAATACACCACCACAAGGTGTTTGTTTTTTTTTTTTTTAAATCCTCAGGCTGCAAAGCCCACATTTAGGTCTCAGAAATGGGTCTCACTTCCAAGACATTAAGTATCATTTCAAAGAAAGGCTGATTTAGATGCTAGAGCACTAACTGTGGACATAGGAATATAACTTTGCTGGAGTAGAGTTGGAAGGTAACAAGTCAAATTGCCTAGCCTTGTTTCTTTACCTCTGTCTATCAAGATTGCCTCTCACCTCTGTCTATCAAGAAGTCCTTGTCTTGAGACTACTAAAACATTATTTAGAGGAATCAGCACATTTTTCTTGAATGTTTGGCCATTCTTTGAAGATATGCCTGTCCAAAAATTATACAGAACTTGGCAAGTAACAGATTTAGTGCATAACCCATGAAACTATCAACTATATCAGCTTTCTTGAAGGAATCTCTACCAAAAGACAAGAGCTGTGCTACATAATCAGCAAAAGTTTCAGTCACTGTTCCTTTAAATACAAGAATTTTGATACCCTCTTATTTCATCGTCTTTGTCCCCTTCATTTTTTTGTAATTGATACGAGAAAAATTGTTAATTTTCAAACAGCATTTACCTCCTCTTCTTCTCACAAGCCTCTTTTAAAAATAATTCTAGTTCAAGCCATTTCATGAAAATCAAATATCATGTAATATATACAGATTTTAAGCACTTGTCTTGAACATTGCCTCCCAAGAATTATGTGCTTGGCCATTGACAGCAGAAAAAACAACCCATTCCACCTAAGTTTCCCCACAGAGAGATGTCATTGGCTATGAAGATGAACACATGGAGATCTAGTCTAGTCTGGCTAAAAATTTTAATCTCTCCCTCTCATTAATAATACTATGTAAAAGGTGAGTAGGGGCATTGTTATAAGATTTTTCTCTCCCTGGAGATTTGCATGAGTTTAAATGACTGTCTAAACTGACATGGCGAAAGAGCTGTAGATGGGAGACAACAGGCTGTGATGGCCACTTCATTCTGAGAAAAACACTCATCTACCCTTTTGAAAGGAATATCCATTTAAGACAAACTAGACAAAACTCAAAAATATACTGGAAACAGAGACCAGAACCTTAGGTCTCTTTTCTGCTTTTCATCTGGCCTTACACATCTCTCTCATGCCCAGTTCCACAATGGTTCTGTTTCAATGGGAGAAAATCCAGTCCACCTGCAGCAGAGAAGCCAGTTCAGTTGCACACAGCTTTGATTACAGGTCTGCAGCTGTAAGCTCTTTAACCAACAGGTTATCTATTATGCAGCTGGTGAGTGTTGGTGTCACCACCACATTCTCCCCCTCCTTCTCTGGACATCTTATGTAGGACTCGTGCTCGTCTGGTTAAATACAGATCATGACAGCGTGTTCAGACAGGAACCTGTCTCCCAGAAGAGGTACAACAGACAGGTAAGTGACAAGCTGATCATCCCATGAACCTCAAGGCTGGCTGGAGATGTGACTATGGGGCAAGCAGTTCCAGAAAACAGGTCAACTGGCATTGCTGGGAGTAATGATTTTGCCATTATTTATAAAACTGGACTAATTTTCTCTTTCAGCTATGTTTTGAAACACTCGTTGCACCAGTTGTCCCCCTTCAGTCATGCCCAAAGACCACTGAATGTAAGAAGTGCCATACTGGGTTAGGCTAATGGTCCACCCAGCCTTGTATTCAAAAGCAGCAATATGGTGTGATTAAGGAGAGAGTGAGAGGATGGACACTTCATGCACTTCTTTCTTGTGCTCTCCCAGCATCCATGATTGATACATTTGGGATATTAGAGAGAACATCCTTCCCAGACATTTTGGAATCCATTTGTGGACCTGTTTTCCACTAACGAATTTGTTGAACATCCTTCTACTGTCTGCCCCCACAACCTCCTTTGACAATAGGTACCAAAATTTCCCTACCTGCCAAGAAAAGAAGTATTTTACCTATTTTAAATCAGCCTTATACTAATTTCATGGAGTTCCCTTATTCATACACAGAGAGACCAGCTGATTAACAGTTCTCTGCTTAACTTACAAGAAACTCATGACTTTGTGAACACCAGTCGTGTTTGCCTTAGGCTTTTTTCCCCTACTTGGAGATACCCAGCCTTTTGAAAGTCTTGCCTTTTAAGGGTCCCATCTCCTCAGCCATTTTTGTTGCCCTTCTATCTAACATCTTTAATTACAGTGCACCATTCTTGAGTATGAAGATCAGAAAAAAACACAGAGCTGACACTAATGGATGTCTTTTTGGTGACTTTGATTCTGAAGGGCCGGGATTTGAGCTGTAGATATCAGTGAATGCAGAAGACCTGCTCTTTCCCCATCTCGTGCTCAGCAGTAGGAGAGCAGGTTGGTGCACAGCAAATGTGAATCTTCAGCACGTGATTCACAAAAGCTCCTTCAGAATAATCACAAAGTTTCAATGGTAAGGCCTCTCCGTGGCCATGAACAAGTTTTTCCCATTATTTGTAAGAAAATAATTTGATTAATTCTCTCTCCCTCTGCGTGCTTAAAGAACATACAGTAACTCAATCAGACAATTAAATTTCTTTAAAAATTCTTTAAGGCAGTAAAACAACTCTGACTTGTTGTTGCACTGGCACAATTAAGACCAGGCCCAATTATTTCAAACCTTAAACAAATGCAAAACACATTTAGAGTTGGGAAGCCTGTACTATCAACGAGCTCTGCAAAAATTATAGCTAAATGTTTCTGATTATATTAGCTTAGTATTTTAGTGAAGTCATTCAATGGGTGAGTCTACACACAGTATTTCCTTTTAGGAAGCTAACAGATTCTGTTTCCAATTCAAATCGGAAGGCTTCCAGCCTCTGCAGCACTGACTCCTACCACCTCTGTAGAGACTGTGTGTGCTTTATCTTTGTGTGATTTACTGTATGACACTGAGCAACAGCTGACATTGAGACCCCAATATAATAAACTATTCCTTAGGGTCACATCTCCACATTTATGCAGAGATTCAGAGAGTAAAACTGTCCCTTCAAAAGGAAGGTTTTGTAGTTGTGAGTTCAAGTCAACCCAAAAGTCGGTATTAAGAGATCTTCAGGGAGCAAGAAATTTGAGATAAATCCAGTATGCTTCAGCTTCTCTCAAAATCTGGAACTCCAGTTCAACCCCAGTTTGTACCACAGCCTCTCAAAGAAGCAAGGGTTCAATCTGTCCTCATATTATAACATTTACTCAAGCACTAACACTCATCTATTGCCTTTCTACTAAGAGATTATTAAAGTTCTTCTGTTTGCTGATGAGTAGACTTACTCAAAGCAGCATTCTGGTGCACGCATCTCTCAGCTTCCTTTCTCAGTCAGAGACCCATAAACTGCAACTTCCGAAGAGGAAGACAAGATTGTCTTAACCCAGACTAAGATAACCTATGCTGATTAACCCACATTAAAGTCCTACTGGAGATAAGAATGTTGCAGGCTGAACCATGTCAGCTAGTCAAGAAAAAAAATAAGATTTTTTTCTTTAAGTCTAAATATATAAAACTAAGTGCAGTTACTTAAGGTACCTGAAATAAAGTAAGCTTACTGAGGAAAGTAAAATTTTAATTTGTTCATTAAACAGACCTGGTGATAAAGTCAGTTAAATAAATGTCAGATGATTCTATTACTTAGAATATTAAAATAGATTTTTTTCACAGTTTTGCACTGTAGGGAAGTTACGCTTGTAAGGAAGTTAAGTTTGTAAGGAAAAACTTGAATTTTGCATATCTTAATTTTATTAAGATTGGAACTAGGAATGCACTTTCCAGAAGTAGACATTTAAAAGTAGTTGTTTCTCAATTTTTTTTTATTTCCATACTCTTTCATTTTGACAATGGAAGTCTTCCCATACACTGTAATTAACAGGAAACAGAACTTAGGAAAGTTGCAAACCTAAACAGTAAAATCAGTAAAGCTGATGCTAAAGTGTTCTTTCAATATGAGTTTGCTAATTGATTGAGAGAGAAATATTTTGCTACAGCTTGCTTGAGTTGAAAGAATTCTGATAAATCCCTAGCGAGTTTTGAAAATTACTTGACTTCCTTCCTGCTCCTCTGCCTGAATCTTGGCCTGTGTGATGTGGTGAGAGAGGAGCCTGGAAGCTCAGCTGCCTGTCAGCAAGCACAGCCATAGCCTGTCTCTAAGGGCTTTCCACTCTCCTGTCCTGGACTAGCCAGAAAACTGTTAAAGCCAGAGATGCTAGATCCACCTGTACCCCATCCTCTAGAGCAGCTTTCAGGGAAAGTGGAAAAAAGGTGCTCAATTTATATTTGTGAATGTAACAAAGCCAAATGCAAGAAGATCACAGTGTTATGGAATTAAATTTCTCCACCAAGCACTAGAACGAGATGATAGTCATCTTGGATGAAAATCATTATTTACTTGCTGCATCCAGACAACATGAATCCCCTTTCCACTACCCGGCCAAATGGCTGACATAAGTAGTGCTTAGAACAGCTCTCAGGGAACATTAGAGAAGAGGGTCTCTCTTTTATGTTATTTATTATCTATGTTGGCTGATCTTCAATATTTTCATCATCTTCATAGGGATTACGTTTCCTTCCAGTGTCTTTCACCATCCTTGGGGACTCTTAAACATTTATGCCTGCACTCAACAGGAGAAATTGAAGATATTGTACGTGACTTCAAGATAAATCCTAGAGTAATGTATTACTAGGGAAATAATGAAATTCTGGCAGATCTGCCAATTTTACTTGTAAGGAGAACTATGGAAAACCTGTATTTGTAGCAGTCAACAGACAGATGTGCACAGTAAGATAATAAAGCGCAAGGCAAGTATTTAACAAATCATATATTTCTTTGCACTTCTGGCTTCTGTAGATTGTTACTGGCATATCAGCATTTGGACCCTTGAATTAAAGGGGAGACTGGTAGTCTTAGCTCATAGATACCACTCTTACTTTCCCTCTACCATTCTAAAATTTCAAAAGAGAAATGATAAAGGAAAAACAGAATTATCAGAGAAACCTGATTTCTAGTGTGTAGGTTCTCAACACTTTTTCAAGACTATCAGACTGTTTTGAGGGCAAGGATTTGGGTTATCCATTAGTTATGTTTCTAAAAATATTTGGCATTATTTATTATCTTATCCATGAGCAGCTCTGCAGGAGGCAGATCAGCATTTAAGTTTTGTCTTAAGAAATGGCTTTAAAAATAGCTGGTTAACTTGGAGCTGTTACCAGTCTATTAAGAAGGAGAACATGGGACTTATCACCAGTGAAACATGATTATTAACCAAACATTATTTATATTTCATCATGCTTATTAATTTATGAAACACACTTAACTCATCACAGTTGAACTCCAGCTTGTAATTTCTTGTGTTACCCAACCGAATTTAGTGTTCCATTAAAATACTTAATGACAAAAAGTTGACATTTTCTTGCAATCAAACTCGTTACAACAAACGCAATAGTGTAACTGATTCCCTTGGATCATCTAGTGACACTAGCTATTGCAAACAAAGAGTTTGAAAATATAGTTTATTTTTAGCTGATAACAAGGAGTCCAAAAGCCCCACAGTAATTACCACATTAATTCAAAGCATTTAACTTTATTGCCAATTAATATCAAGCAATTAAACCAAAAGGATTTTCCTTTGTGCTTTGGCTACCCTCTACGCTCTAATGTGCAGAACTCTTCTACTCACAGACTGCTCTGATTTCAGCCAAGTCCAGGACAGTTTAAGAACTGTGGGGTCACAGCCATCTCCCCCTCTTTTCTCCCATACTGAGTCATAAATGACTCCAATAATTTTAGCCCTGATGCACTACATTCAGTGGGAATCATCCTATTAACTTCAGTGGGATCACATTACAACTTTGAAGTTAAAAAAAAAGTTCCATGTCTTCTTTGACAAATCATCATATAATTACAAAAAATAATTTAAATACTAGTTCTGTATGAAATGGGAAATACAGGAAATTGATCACAATTTGATTTTTTTCTAGTTTTTTGGCAGCATTTCTGTCACAGAAAGGGTATAAATTTTCCCTATAATCTACCAGAAACTTAGCAAGGATGCTCTGCTCCAGCCCTTCTCTGGAGGTTAAATAATGTTTTAAAAGGAGTTTAAGTGTTTCAGCAGTACAGGTATCATGAGAAGTTTAATAACTACTTTCTAATCTGTGCAAAACTCCTTAGTGCTTATTCCATGTATTTAATGCAGAAAAAAAAAAAAAAAAAAATCCTGTGCATTAGAAAAATAATGTGCACTGATGTGATCATTGTAAGGGGGAAAAAAATGAGTATTTCAGGATCAGATAACTTTCACATGGTATTTTAATATTTCAGGATCACATAACTTTCACATAGTATTTTAAATCTAAATATGCAGCTGATTACAAATGAAATTAAATGACTTCAGGTAGGTTAGATTTTCAGGTAATAAATTTACATCTGTCACAGAAAGCATTTTTTCAAGATAGCCTGAGGTGTCTTCTACTTTTGCTCTTTAACACCTTTGCTTTCTGGAGTCTATTTAAAAGCAATCATGAATGAACATTCAATTAATATTTTTGTTACCTTGCCTTTACCAGAAATTCTTTAAAATTTATTTGCTCAGATTTTGTACTATTCTCCTCTCCCCCACCTCTTCCCTCCACTCTCAGAAGGCTGTATCACTTCAACCTTTTCCAAAAGCTGTCAGTTCATATATTTGACTGCCTGGAAAAGACAATGACTTGAAAAGTTTACATTGGTTTTATTATTTCATCACTTTAATTTGAAATATGGCCTCTGGTTCATGGTCATAGGTTTAGAAGGAATATTATGCAAGTTCTTGTTTCTATTACTTGGCCACAAAACTTGTTTTGGTGTGAGACCAGTGTCCTGCAGTATCAACTCTTGAGAATACTTCTGAAGATTATATTTGTAGTTCTTCAATCTTAATTATTCTCCTTGCACAGCTCATTGTTTGTCATGAAGTATTGTGAAAATATTTACTTAAAATTTTATGCCATTTACAGAAAATAATTTAAGAATGGTTATCTCAAAAGAGCACCTGTATTTAGACAAGAAAAAAAATTACATAAGCAGCTGTATCTCTTGTCTATTCCAGGTTTACACGGAGTCCTCATTGTAGAGAAGCAAAGTTCTACTTTTCTACAGGTTTGTCTCATTACAGAAACAACACAAATTAGTACAATAGACTGTTTGTATTTTATGATAAGATAAAGACCTTTTCCTGAAGGTTTGTTTTTGGGGGAAAATATTTTGCAGTAGTGACAACTCATTGTGAGCCGTTTGGTTATTTTCCTTCATCTGAACCCAGCTGTAGGGATCTATTTAGATTTATTATAGAACCTAATTAACTCTCAACTTCTTTGAAATAAGAAACTTGTGCTCACACTCATATCAGTTTCACCAGCAAAATATAGGAAACTAGGAGTTTTCCTGCTTTTAGCCTATGAACTGCCTTTTTACAAGCGAATCAACATTTGACATGGAGAATAGGGAGAAAGTTAGTAAGATTATTTTCATACCTGCTAATCCTGTGTGTACATAGGGATCTATACTGGTACTGTGCTCAGCATGGAAGACAAAGAACACGTTAATGTACTATTTTCCTCGTGCATAAAACACATTTCTTCTCCTCTAACATCCATTAACCTAGACTGTAAAGAGCAAACGTTTTGCTTTTTGGGGGAAATGCTTCCCTGTGTAGGCTTGTTTTCTAAAATGATTTGGGTACTGTTCTTGAATACTAATGTAAAAAGTCCGGAATCTCTAACTTTGTGATGGTTAGAAGTAATTTCCATGAAGAAATACTGCTGTGGACACTTAACTTTTGAAACAACAACAACAAAAAAACCTCAGAGAAAGTTTTGTGGTTTCTCAAAACCCAAAGAACCTAAATGTATATGATACACACTTTTTTTTTTGGCATTCATCTGTAATATGGTATGTACTCAACATGTTTTTCTAGCGTGACATATTAGAAAAAAAGTCTAACTTGTTATTTTCTATAGACTGAAAAGCTGCTTAAACAGGATTTGCTCTGATTTCTCTCCAATTAAAATAGAATGCAAATAGCTGAAAGTTCTTAAACAATGTAAACAGCAACAGTAAGGGTACTATTAAAAAGTATCTGGCTGTAATTTTAGCTTTTAAAACTCTGTTTTTAATTTTTTCCTACATACCTCTGGCAAAAAAGAAAGTTTCTTTACAGGGACAAAGGAACAACAATGTAATGGAAATATGAAAAGATATTTTTTCATACCTTTTGACTTCTATTTTTAGCTTCATTCCCTAATCATCAAGACAACTGCTGCACTGATGGTGCAATTCACTGTCTCAGTCTTCCCTTTAGTTACTTCATGTAATAACTTTCTTGCTTTAAAACCTAACAAGTAATGAAGCTTTTTGTAACTTACCAGTGTAAACGACCACAGACTCTCCAGCTCTCCCTCAGAGAAAGAGGTGATCCCATTGTTCCCCAGCTGACAGCACCTTATTCTAAGTCTTTTTCCATAAGGACTTAATGACAAGGGTGAAGTTTTCAAGTTCAGTCAGACTAGAGAAAAAAATTGAAAAAATAAAAGTGGCATTTCTGATATTTTATAGTGTCTTTTGGATGAACATGGGTAGACCTGAACATTTCACTATTGTGCTGACTTTGTTCAAAGACAACTTAGACATTTTTGCTAACAATAAGAATGGTTATGCACTGCTTGAATCTTCCAGTTCAGGCAGACTGTGCCAACAGAATAGGAACTGCATTCTTAAAAACCTTCAAAGAAGTTAGTCTCACAGCATCCAGACTGATGAGCTCTCCTGTCCAGCTCAGTAATTCATGCTGCTTGAGTGGCACATAATTGCCAATAAAACTATCAAGTGTTTGAAAAACATTTAACTGATGATAGGTAAGGTTAAAACCAAGGGTTTCTTTTAAGGGTCATTCCACTTTGTGATCCCTATTTTTACTGACTTTCAGATTATCTGGTTGTGGAAAGTAAGTTCCTTACAGCAGAGATGCAAACTTTTAAATGTCCTCAACAAAACACTTAGGATGTGGGTCAAATAACTACTAATGCCATGTTACATTCTTCCTTCCATGTTCTGGACTGTAATCCCACTCATTGGCCACGTGCACCAATTTTGTAAATTCAGTATTATGTTTAAATCCCTGTGAGATTACTCAAGTTATTCAAACATAAATCTTTCTAGGATTTGGGCCTAAGGCTATGCAGTCCCAGGGCAGGAAAACTTTTTAGCTTGTCTTCTACAGGGCCAAGCACACTGTCAGACATAACAAATAAATAATACTGTGGAAATATCATTATCTGAATCACAAGTCTATTTTTGTAAAAGTATCATGTTCCCTAGTGGTTGAAACGCTATTCCAGGCAAGATCAATCTTGAGTTCGTATTTCAACGTTACATATCGTAGCATAGCCAAATACTGTGTAATTCATCCAGTGGATTCCCATTTACCATTAACAGCAGCATAGTTTTTTTTCAAGAAAAGAATAAAGATTTTACCATTTTCTTCCCATGAAAGTAGTGAATATAAGATTAGAACAGGAAAGCTCTTCCTAATTTCAAATATTTCCTTTCATTCTTATAAGGACTATGATATGCTTTAACCTTCTAATTTTATACTGATAATACCTACTCCACTGTATTCAGTTGCATGTAGTATCTGGAGTTAATTATTACACATATTCTTGACTCATGTTTACATGCATGGGTTATCCCTACAGTAACACTTGAGATCAGACTAATAGCGACACCCTTTCCAGCTAAGTGACAACTGCAAAACCCTGTAGGTTTCAGAGTCTCATTTTAAGTGTTTCTCTTCTTGGACTAAAAGAAAATCTGCCTTATGTGCTGTTGAAGATAGCTATTCCTCTCCTGCAAGGCAGGATCTGCTATACCACTGTCACCAACAGCTGTTTGTCAAACTTACTTTGAGAAACCTCAAATGGTAGAGACTCTGGCTCCACCTCTGAACAATATGCTTCACAATCTTTACCATTAGAGAGTCTTCCTCCGTGTCTAACCTGACTCCTTCCCTTGTAATTAGATGGTAGTAAATTAGAGTAAATTATATTTTATTTTCACACTCCGTTTTGTTCCCTTTTCCTGCCATGTCAAACCTCTGAAATTCTTTAGCTAAAGATCAAGGCTTCAGCATCAAACAATAAGTTGGTTAAATGCTAGATCATTCAACTCTCTGCAGTCTTAAGATCGCAGATCAAAAATGTTTTCTTTCCCATCTGTTGGTTTAGTTCATTGGGCGGAACTGAAAATATGGGTATAAGGGCTTAATCTCCTCCAGTCTCTCATCATAGTAATCCCTGATTTTCCTTGTCTGTACTTAATTTGTAGACACCTTCTTTCCTAATCACACTATTATCTCAAATTATTCTTACATAAAATTATTCTGAATTACATTAACTTTTTCATCCTACTCTGGCTACAGGTATCAGCCGGACATTCCTCTCAAGTACCCTGTTTGTTGGTGTTCCTGCTCCCCAGCTACTTGACAATTAACCCCAAACACCCAACGGGAAAGAAAAGGAACTGGGAAAGGAGATGCGTTTTGTGCTGTGACTCTGGAACTACAAAGCCAAGTCTTCAGTGGTATGATGTAAAAGGTAACAATAAAAAAAGCATCGGCATTACAATAATTGTAATTTTTCCAACCCAATCCTCTTTCTGGTGGGAAGTATTATCCAGAGAAGCCCCACGTGCAGCTTCTTTCCCTGTCCTGGGACTAATTCTGCAAATATTCCCATAGACCACCTGTTGTCTTCTGCTTTCAGACTCCTGAAGCGAGACCTGGCAGCCCAGCATCTCTGTCTCACACATCATCCAATTTCTCAGCTGAAAAATCACTGCCCCTGCCCAGCTAAGTTATAGGCATTGGGTTGTCACTGGAGGAAAAGCAGTTCAACATTTGGGCATTGTTCAGGTACGTACTTTGATTCACTTTCTCTTTCAGGACTGTTCTACTCCTGATTACACTCCTGATGCAAGTATTCCTGCAAGTCCTTATCCATTTCCATCTACCACATACTTCTCTCTCTTCACCTTCCATCACCTTTATTCTAGCCAGACCCAGTGTTTAATTGCTCCTTCTGGGACCTGGTTGGTGTTGGTTTTTTACCTTGTTTACTCATAGTCCAAACAGTGAACTAGCTGTTAGACCTAGAAGGTAGCACTGAACATGTTGTATATGGCCCTTTGATGAAAGTGACTGCTCAGTGAACAGAATGGGAGTGAACCGGACTCACCAAATCTTCCTGCTCTCACCTATGTGCTGCTCCCTTCTTGTGGAAGCTGTACCTCTTGTTTCTTGTGAACTAGTGAAATTCCTGGATTCTGTTTTATAATACGCTTGTTTAATGGAATCATGACTATAGTAAAAACTGTAAAACAAATACAAAATACAGCGCTGTTCGATGTGCAATGAAAAAAGACAAGGAAAATACAAAGCACACCGGAGGCTTCAGAAAAGTGATCTTCTTAGTTAATAGGACTTGAGGCAGCATCACCCAAGACAACACTGCTATTGGCAGTTTGAAAGTTTCTGCACCCTTTGAACCAGTTTGGAGGGAAAAATTATACCAGCTCTCATTTCATAATAGTGTTTTGCTGTGAATATGCAATCAACAACAAAAAAATCTAGTTTAAGGATCTAGTAAGACTTAGCAAGCAGAAGGTATCTTAGCAACAAAACCCCATAACTAATGTGAAGCAGCTGTGGTAATTTTAGAAAATGGCTCAAACTGTTGAAAAGCCATTAGGAAGCTGATATATAGAGAATAAAAAGAACCACTCAACTTTAAAAAGATTTCCCAATATGGAGTGTTATGTTATTTTATAACCAAATCTTAGTCATCCAAAGTTTACATGCCACAAAATGCTATTTATGACCATGTGGCTGGACTTTCTACAAGTAGCTGGAATTTCATCACATACCTGAAATTCCTCCTCAAAAAAGAAATTGCCAATGGCTAAGCACATATTCTTCTGCGGTAAAGGTGCGATTGCTATATTTCAGTGAAGCTGATGCCACTTATGGTTTGATTTATTATATGCACTTGGAATGGGATCCTAAATAATTGGAATCAATTTCTTTAATCCCGTAACTTTCAGTCTCTATTGGAAATAATGAAAGCCACTTGCTTTTGGTAGGCTTTGAGTATGGCTGATTGTCAGATACTAGCTAAAAGGCTCTCTAGCTTATTTGATTGTTTCTTTAATTGGAAATATCCAGTAGCTTGCAGAATGGCATGTTTTAAAAACAGTATCTGGAGCAAAAAATCGAAGGTATCTGGAACAACAAATTTCGTTGGTTTACTCTTCATGCTGCCACGGATTGATGCATTACTAATGACTTTTACTATTTGTATTTGTTATTGTATCATGGTCTCAAAATAGCCTAAAACCTTGGGCAGGCAAAAATTGGTCTCAGTTAGTAAGCATGTCAGCTGGCTTCAACTAGATACAAAGAGGCTTAAATGCTTTTTAGAATAAAGGTCAAAGGTTGAAAAAACAAAGAATATTAATTAAACACTCTTCATTAGACAGAAACAACTATACAAGCTGAGTTGGATGGACTTCCAGATATCCAGTAGTCCTAGATAAATGTGGCTGGAGCTACGTAACTGATCTGTGTGTGCAATGTGAAAAACTGCTCTGTGCAACCTGAGCACATCAGACTTACTCGTTTTGGATCTACCCTTGCTATGACTGCACATGAGGAGACCAGTATTCAGTCCCACTCACTTGTGTTGGACAGTTCAACTCCCATTTGATTACATTAAAAATAATTGTACTTGGAGATTTGATCACAGCTAAACCTACTCAAAGCATTGTTGGCAACCTCTTATTTGTCAAGCCTTACCTGCTTCCTAGCAGGGAGTACTAATGGGATGGTTTTTGGACAAGGTGCCTTATAGGAGAAAAGAGGCAAGATATATGCTATGGTATTAAATGAGAGTTATTAGGAAAACACGTATCTGGTCAGCTTTAGAAAACTCAAGTTTTGAGGGAAATAATTGGAAAAACAGCAACACAATTTCAGGATGATCAGATGATAAAAAGCACATAAACAGAGCTTCACCAAGTAAGAAGGCCAAAGATTAGTGTTACCTCTAAAAAAAAGCAAAAGCAAACCAAGTTTTCACAAGTAAGTGAATTCTTGAAAGCTCAGTAAGCTGGTTTTAATATTCCCCAATAAACCACAGGGAAAGCATCACTTTTTTAGCATCACGTTCATGTCTGCCTTTTTAGATTCCCTGTTTTATGGCAACTGATGTTAAACTGAGGATGGACTGTCTGTTGCAAAACAAGTGATAAAACACAGCACAGAAAAGACCATACCAAGATTTCAAGATCTGGTGTTTTAGGCCACTTCTAATTGGACTGACTCATACACTCACTTTAATCTGTTAGATTAGATAATTAGTTTATTAACATAAAACAATTGAATCAAGATTATTGGACACATAAAACTAAATCTAGCAAAAGTTACAGGATTGTACAGAAATTGTGATATTTAGTGGCTTTGACTCGAAGTTGGAAGGAAATTGGTAACACTGGCAAAGCTTCACATTTGGCTCTAAGTCAGCTTAGAAACCAAATGAAGGCAAGTAAAACACCAAGAGAACATTTTTTTCAGGAATGTCCATAAAACTCAAGCTATCAGAATTCACATATCTGACATAAGAGATGTCTTAAAGCCCACTTATTCATACAGTTGATTATTTCCTTTAAAAATGTCATAAAATGCCAATTTATAACCTGAGTGTTGTAAAATATGCAGGGAAGAATTATCAGGCCTAAATCACTGTTATAAAAACCCACTGATTACATAGAGGACATGATTTGTGATGAAATTTTCTGCAAATGCAAATTGCATCATTCAATTAATGAAATACAGGGAGGGTCATCTGTGATGATGAGGCAGGAAAGAGGTATAATTTATGTTCAGCTGCTCTTTTGTTTAAAAGTTAATTTCATTTTCCAAATTTATTATCAAGAGAAACTTGGTGATTGTTACTGCACTCAATAGCAACTCAGTGTTGTTATTTCATGTAGTTGATAAGATTTTATTCACAGTAAAATCAGTTGATTTATTTTTAGTGACCTGCTATATCTGGCAGTGATTGACAGAGAAATATATTTTTTTTTTCATTGTTGACAAAGTACAAAAGCTCAGTATCAAATGTCAGTGCAGTCATCTTTCCAACCAAGCTGGGTAGACAAAGACAATCTGTACTACTACTTGGAAGCTTCCTGAACTATGTACCTTCTCTTATCACTGGTTTTTCCAGGCTGTGTTTCTTGCAACCTTATTTCCATTTCTCTCATCCAGCTCCTACTTTCTTTAAAATCATTCAATCTAATTTTTCTGTATGCTTCTTCAGAATCTTCCTTCATTCTGCCATCCTTTGCCCTTTCTTCCTTCATTACCACATGCATGGAATTCCCAGCCTGAAAAAGTAAACTCTCTTGGATTTTTCTGTGCTTTGTGCTTGTGTCAGTTTTTATTTTACACTGAGTTTAGTCATCCATCTTTTTTCTTACCGATATACATAATTATCATGAAGCTACAAAACCTGCTGCATGTGTTAAAGCCAAGTCAGTATCCATATTTTTTGAAAAGTCAGGCTCTTTGGAACATATTCAGCAAAACACTTAGAGTCCTCAAGAAGACAATCTGCAAGTGCCTTGAAGCCCACTTCTGTGATATACAATACTAAATCATAGCAACCAGTACTTAAACTGATATCCTTTCACAGACAGGAAACCATCACAGGATGAAACTGTCATACTTGGCTGCTAATTAGCCAACTTTTGGAGTAGTGCAATTTGAGAGCAATAATAGAATAAGAGGTCTCTTTCAGTACTCCTGAGTGATGTATTGACTTGAAGTTGTGCCACTGGCCTCACCACATGCTTTCGAAATGTATTCAGAACAGTCTTGTTGAGAACCAATGCTGTGTTTATATCCTTCTAATGAATTATTTATTAATGGTAAGTGTACAAGATCACCAGCCCAACAGCCAGAATCCCTATTCATCCATGGATTCAAAATTCATAGGATTTTTATGTGTCAATATCCTTAGCATGTATCAGGTATCTTATTCTTTACGACATGGTCTTTCTATATTAATCTAGTATTTCACATAACAGGGATATTCTGTCATTAGATGTCTAATTTAAGACGCCAGTCTCCCTTATACTCAATGGACAGAGTTAGGCTCTTCCCAAATTTAACTGTGGGCCAATAAATTAAGCTCATGCTTTGAATGACTCTCTGAAAAAAACCTATGTCCATCTGCACGTAAAAAAAGACAGTCATTAGCCATTGTTAGTTACTAGTGTGAATATCAATCTTAATCTTTACTCTGGTCTTGTAACTATATGTTATGCAAAATATTAAAAAAATATTTTATATTTTCTTTCAATTAATGCGTCTGCAAGACCACATTACACGCCTGACTTGCCTCTATGGACAGGGAGTCTGGGGCTTTTTTCCTAATACCAGCAAGTGAACACCTGGATAGAGGATGGACCAAACCTCCTTAACACCATCTTCATGTTTAAACCAGTTCCTTAATTTTGACTTCTCCAAGTGAGACTTTCAAGACAGCTTTTCTTTAACTAAAACTACAAAATATATCATGACAAAGAGTACTTTAATGAATTTATCCAGTTGACTTTCAACTCTTTTAATATGCTACTGATATGTCTTAATTTGTGGATGGGGAAAATTATGAGACCTATAAGTCAAATGGGAGAGAGGATAAGCACTCCAAACTGACAATTTGATTAATATGAATTTGCACAAGTCTAGTTTAGTACTTCATTAGTTCATGTCAGCAATGATAAAAAACAACATTAATGATGATACTGAAATGCTGAACTTTCAAAGTTCTAACTCAAATATTCTCATACATGCTGCAAAACAGCCTTGTTCACCCTCAAACACTAGCTGTAGTACTAGACAAAGAGGGAAGGTAAAAGAATAAAACTGTAAGGAATGAAGAATGTTTAGTTGGGATGGATATCTACAAGTTGAGTAAGGTTTTCAGAAACCTTGATGATATTATAGTTCTTAAGTTTTTAATGAAAAAATGTATCACTTTTGGTAAGCTGGTACCAGATAGATGTGCTATAATCATATATCTGGATCTTTGAAAAAGAGTGAACTCCCTCAATGACTGCTGTAGGAATTTTCCCAAGGATCAAAAGAAAAAGTTCAGCAATGTGAGAGTCTTGGTCCCAAGTCCACAGTGCCTGTGAAAAGAAAATTCCTATCACCAGATTCTAATGGCATCACATTTAGGGAGAAACATAAGCAGCAAGCAGTCAAATAATTACAGCTTAGATTATGAAGTGATCTATGTGTCAAGACTAATGCTCTAAAATGGATCTGTTGGCACAGTGGCAACAATTACAGAATAGTGTGTAGGAGGTAAGAAGCATCTTTATTGCTTTCACATATTAAGATACATAGTGACAGTTTAAGAATCCAAGCTGATTTATAAAGAAATTCAACTCTAAGCTATTAGTCTAGCAGGATGATAAGACTGTAGAAGACAATGACAAACTCTGTACATGAGAGAAATACATGTGAGGATTACTATGTCAGGAGTATGTCAGTGTCAGTATTCATCTTTTCATCATGACTGTGCTGGGTCTGGTGTTGGAGAGTCATTCAAATGCAGATGTTGGTCAAAGAGACCGATCACAAAGGATTAAATGGGAAGACAAAGAAATGTGTCTGATAAAAATTGCACTGCAATGAAGCTAAGCCTTCCACGTTCCTTGGGGGAAGAGAGCTCTCAATACCACACAAGTAGTATAATTTCTTGATTTGCACCTTCTAGAACCCTTCTGAGGACACCTTGTCAACCTCTACACAGTGCCATCACTGACACTGAAGGTCACTGATAAGAATGACCAAATGTGAGCCTTCATTTCCTAAGGAGATATAATAATAATGATTTGTCCTTTTTGCCCAGGACCCAGTTCCTGTAATTGGCTATACAGAGTGTCTCCTTGCATCTTTACAGGGTTCTGCTCAAGTCACCGGTTCTCTGCAGGGTCACAGGGATGTCACCTATATGACTGTCCTATTAAGGACTGGTATAATACTACACAAAACTCTAGAGCCTCAGTATGTACACATATGCGGATAGCTTCAAATTTATAATACAGAAGCTGAAACCACACATTTGCAGGTTTATCTCCAAGTTCTTGTGTCATTGCTCTTTAGTCTGTTAAAGTGCTGCAAATAAAGTGAATGTGAACAGCAGAATAATTGATGTATAAAAATATCTAATTTTGTTGGCATCAAAGATGGAACTCCCTGATTTCAGTGGGCTGATCCTTAATTCTGATCTGATTATAAGGTAATAAACTCCTGTTCTTGGAGAGCACTTCAGCTCAAAATCTGAAGAGCTAAACTTCACAGTTTATTGCTGACTTTTCTGCTTGCAGGTTTATTTTATGAGGGAGACATTTTCATTTTTTGCAAAATGCTTTTCATTATGTGCTACTGTATTAACTATTTAAAGCAAATCCATCTCATATATGGAGCCACTTTAGAGTGTGGGTTTTTTTTTTTTTTTTTTTTTTTTTTTTTAAATCAGGGCACTATTACATTACTTGGTATAACAAAAATAAACTGCAGGTTTTTCTTCCGGGAATCAGCTTCACTATGCTTAGAGATATATGAAGGGATAGCCCCAGGCTTTTATGATGTAAAAGTAAAAATTAATAGCTAAGTGGTATGTTATACTTTGTCTAAAAAAGCTCATTTAATTTTATGGCATGGGGTTTGCATCTGTTTTCTTTTTCCCAATGCTATTTTACAAAGGTTTGGGCCACAGCTTTCAAAGTCACTTATATAACACAAAAAAAGACTTTAAAAACACGTAAAGAGCTATTGTGGAAAAAGAATAATGAATTTCCTCATGTTCTCCAGTAAGCATCCTGTATGTTATTGGGAGATCCTTCATCATAGAGGGTGGTCCGCTGGTAATGTACAAAAAAAGGATAGTGTACAAAAATTAAATTATTATTTGACCCCACATCATTATATGCCACATAACTAATTAAAGCACACTTTAACAATGTACTCTTAATGTGCTGCCTGTTACTTGCATGACTCACTCATCTTTCACAAAGAATAAGTGATTTGTATTAGATGAGAGTTGCTAAGGATGTTTTTGGGGCTAGCAATTGCTGTCATTGCTATGTTAAATCACAGGCCCAAGCCTGGGATAGAAAGAGACAGGCTTATCATGAGCCAGGAAAACAGCACCACAGGACTGATAGCTCTGACTTAGGGCCTTGTTTAAAAAGTTATGACTCAGTGCAAGCAGCCAAGGATCCTTAGCCTTCCTCAGTTCACTCCAAAGCAGCCATTAAGAGCCCTAATGTTCAGGTTGCGTGCCTCACTCTGATTATTTTTGGGAAGTTGATCACAGCAAGCCTTTTTTTTCCTAATAAGCATTCATCTTCATTTACGGGATGAAGGGAGCTCTCAGTGAAAGCTCTATACATGGGGCAGGATAATGGTAATTTCTGCCAAGCTCTGTAACTGTACGGGTACATGGGCTGTGAGCTTCTCTTTTCTTTCTTTGAGTTGTAAAGTAAAAAGCACATATCATAATAGCTCTCCCGGACACAAGTACAAGCAAATTATACATTTGGATAATAATTTGTGAGGGGATAGAGCTCTTTCTTTGGTCTAAATCTGCTATTAGTGCTGCTAAAACTCTATCATACAAGTACATGGAATATGTAAGAGCGTGTTATGCAGCAATACCCAAGCTTTAGAAACTACAGAAGATTAATTTCCTTTTTTATTGGCACTCCTTTGCATACTGCCTCATTCTCACAGCCAGACTTCTCTAGCAGCATGCATTCAATTTGATGAGGCATGCAGGGAGAACGTACATTATATTTAACAGATTGCAAAAGTGACCTTAGATAACTCGTATATGCTTAAGAGTGCTATTATTTAAAAATCTAGGAGTGCTAGTGCTCCTTGGAATTCGTGAATATGAGTTTTAGTTCCCTGTTTACCATGAAGTCTTGATTTCCATTTCAACAGTATTGTGAGATATCTGAATTTAAAAGCTTATTTGCCTAGGACTGAATGTTAGCTATCTGAGCATTAAGCCAGCATAATTTTGAGAGGAAGAGATAATAGATGAGGAGATAAAATTCCATTTTTCAAGGAGGTAAGAAAGTTTTTCTCAAGTTATTCACTCTCATCAGCCTTAGAGAGATATTTTAGCAGACAGATGGCAAATACAACAGTCAGAGATACAAGGCCAACATTGTGAGTACACCATTTAGCTCGTATCATACAAGCTAATACCTTTTTATTTATGTGTGAGAATATGTAGCTATTCTAAAGCAAAAGCAAACGGATTATCAAGATGATTGTAGTGTTAAACACACAGAAGTTATGAATCCAACTGTAAAATTGTAAATATTTCCCTCTGTCCCTTGAGAGTATCAGTCACCAAATGGTTCATAGACATTTAAATAATAAGATGTATGTCAGAGAAAATGGTACTGTTTGAAGGACAAAAATCTGAGGCATTAGGCACACTGACATCTGCCAGCCTGACTCTGAAAGCACTAAAACCAGTTAACAATATAAATG